>NC_079160.1:111862205-112114705 GCF_947563725.1 Argiope bruennichi | reverse complement strand
GAATACTATTAAAGCATGTCAGGGATTAATTGCCAAATAACTCGCCAAGTATCACAGAATAGATACAGAAAAATTGCAAAATTCACCCTGAAAGTTAATATTTCGTAGCTATTGTACCCTAGTGTCATACAAAGAGTTCTCTGGCATGACAAATTTATTAAAAAATATGCTAGAAAATTTTGGGGAGACCACTTCTGGTGCATGTTGGTATTAAGCCATTCGCCTATGTCAAAAACCCATATTTGACAGAAAATTTCAAATTTTTTTAATGCTATATACTTGAAAGCTTCTTTACATTTTCAAGGCTTCTGCTTCTATGATAATGTGAAATGAAATTAAAAGGGTTGTAATAGAATTGAACAGGTGAACAGTGGAATTGTAAGCATTACTATCGAAAAGCATTTTTTGTTGTTTTTACTTAGATTATTTAAATTTTTTTTCTATTTCTTTTCCTTTATATGTATTATTGTTATGGATTTCACTTCCTCCTTTAGGATTCTTTTAAGATTTGATGGTCGATGCTGAAAAAAATAGTTCTTTAGTAGAAAACAATAACGACGTTTATTAAACCTGAAGACACTAGCACAGAAACGACGAATATACAGACGACAAATATATACAACCGAGGCGAACACAGGACAGCACACTACAGCAAACAGTAACTTACAAGTTGTAAACGACAGTAATAACAGCCACAACACACAAAGCGGCCAGATAGAATTCAGCAGAAGAGGGAATCTTCGTAGATTAACTCTACGCTCACGTAGGTCTCTCCAACCGGCTGAAATTCTCCACTGTCTCCTCACTTTATCTGTATCCAGCTGCCGATACACTACTACAAGAATGACTACTCCTCAGACGACACAACGCTGCTTCCACAATAAACACAAGGTCTCGGCACACAGCTCAGTTCAGCACTCGCTTGAGCTCCACATAAGGTTGGCACTTTTTGGACTATACCGCCGTTGCTTCGTTTCCTCTCGACGACTCGTTTCTTGTCTTCGACTCCAACTCCGATTCTGTTTCACCATTCCACTTCATTGTAGCTTGAGACTGCGGGCCTTTTATTGTTCCCGGGATACGGAGCGAGAAAGTTATGGGCATATCTCAGTTCCTATTAGGTGGATCGTTAAAATCCTCGACGTTTCCAGCATTATCTATTTTGTCGCCTAAGTAGCCAAATTCGTCCCCAAATGGTCACCAAGTTTTTCGCCAAGCTCTGAGATTATTGACGCTGCAGCGATCAGCACGCACATGCCTGATCGTAAAACAGTCTTTCTTACAATGAAACTATTCGTGCTGGGAAGCAAAAATTACAGGTTTGTAACAATATTATTTTGAAACATTTTCAATTAGAATTTCATTATTTCTGGTGATATTGTTGAAAATTTATATTATTCTGAATCACTGAAATATCTTGATTTTCCGTTGGTGGTGTAATTTTCGGCAATAACTGCATGGAACGCTTTTAAATGGTACTTAAAGATAATATTAACTGATAAAAATACCTCAAAGTTAATTTAGACACACTTTCAAGTCAAATGACAGAAGAAATATTGGGAACTTCTGGCGTCAACCAGCTGCATAGCTTTTGACAATGAATTAAGCATTTGAATATGGAAAAAAAAAATGACATCGA
Organism: Argiope bruennichi; assembly: GCF_947563725.1. Taxonomy (NCBI): domain Eukaryota; kingdom Metazoa; phylum Arthropoda; class Arachnida; order Araneae; family Araneidae; genus Argiope; species Argiope bruennichi. The sequence continues at coordinate 112,113,066 of NC_079160.1, read as the reverse complement.
AAAACAGTTTTGTTTTGAATTAGAAATTAAAAAAAAAAATCTGTGTAGAAGAAAGAAGAAATATTCAGAGAATTTCGAAGAATATTTTTTTCATTTCATTTTTTCCTCTTCATTTCGTTCGAAATTAAATTCAACATAAATTTTAAACACGTCTTTTTCGATATATGGTTTTACCCTTAATTTTTATTTTTCAAGCATGATTTCTAAAATAATATTTAAAATGCCTGAATTAAATTTATCATAGTTTTTGTTTGTAATACAGATAGGATTTGAACCAAAATATAAGTTCAATAATCAGGTATTGTAAAGTTATGTAGCAATAAACTTTGAAAAAAAAACCTAAATTCCCCCACACTTTTAATTTTACACTTATAATGTGCAAAAAGTTTAAGTTTTGGGTTCATTTTCTAGCCAGCACATCAACGAATAGATTTGCGGAAGGACAAGCCAGTCTGGTAATTTATTTTTGATCGAAGGTGTGGGAAAAAGATCTAATTCAGTGCAAAAAAAAATGAGTTTTAAATTATAATTTTTTTACAATATATTAAGTTATTGTAAAAATGTCATCTGGAAAGGGAAAAAAATCGTTCCAAGTATCGTTATTTAAAGAAAAGCCTTCCGAACATTGTCGGATATCTTATTAATGCTGCATACCTTCAAAATATTACTCCATTTTATTATTGTTTCAAAATGTATTGTTGTGTACTTAACTATTGTGTTGAAATAACTTTCTTTTGACAGTAATTTCGAAAATTGAGAAGATTATATTTCAAAATTTGCGAGAGGTTCTTCCTTCGACTTCTTGGTATATTTCCTCATAATCCTCCGTTTTATGTTAAATATCATAATGTAAAGGAGAGATTTTAAATACACATTAGAATTTTTACTCATTGCTTTATTCCACCCAAAATTTGATACATACTTTCAATTTGGATTGTAAGACCACATATTATGTTTTCTTTACCTAGGTACTTGCATTTTTAGTTTCTCGTACCGTAGTATAGAGAAAGTATAGTAATAGTCGAAAAATTCGAACTCGAGATTTTGACGAATCTCCAAATTTTAAACTTTCCTGAGTCAAACCTTATTAACGGATTTATCTTTTATGATCCTAAACATTATTAAGAGATTTATCTTTTATGTCATTTGAGAACAATTACTTGTATCACAAGCATTGCATTTTTGAAGATAATTAAAAAATCATACACATGCACTTGGTCACAAAAAAAAAAAAAAAAAAAAAAAAAAAAAAACTCACTTATAATTAAAAGGATAGTCAACAATTAAAAAGAAAAATAGAAATTTTCTTTCTTAAAATATTTTTTATTCGATACATAAAAATTAAACTACATATAGCAAAAAAAAATTCCCTAAAGAAATAAACTGCATTTTTCAAAGATCAATAAAAGCATGCTTCTCTGTTGCTCTTTTCAGTAAAAGTCTATCAGATTTTTTTATTTGATACATAAAAATTAATTTTCACACCGAAGAAAAATTCACTAAAGAAATAAACACTATTTTTCAAAGGCATGCTACAGTGCTGTTCTTTTCAGCAAAATCTTTATATCGTTTGTACAACGAGCATAAATGGCAGATTTTGATCTCATGCTGATCCTCTTCTATTAGCTTCTCTGGAATACATTTCAAAAGTTTTTCCTGTGTCATGTTTATGTTTAGGATAACTTGCAAAACATGAATACCAGCTCCCTAGACCCAAAGCTGTCACCAGTTCACTTGACTCCTCCTCTCTCCTCCTCCTCTTTGTGAGAGATTCAGCAAAATAAAACCTTAGCACGGACCCCAGCCTCAACAACTGGTCCGATTTCCCTACTTTGATTGTATAATTAAGCAACCAGTATGCTCTTTATTTATTCTGCAAATTTAAATTAATATAGAGCTTTCATTTGATGTATAAAACATAGTGCATTTGAATTGGTTGATAAAATTAAATTAATTAATAGTATAATCATGGCCGAACAATAACACTTAGCACAAAATACTCATGTATGGGTCTCTAAAAAAATTTTCAGCAATCGTTGTGTTCACAGCCTTGCCCAAGAACAAAAAGTTTTATGCTGCGGTAGGAGGGTAGGGAATACAATATCAACATTAATAAGGCAATCCAAGAAATTTCGAGAAAATCCCTGGAGCTGGCATGAAATAATTATGTTTTTTGGTGTTATTGCCTATACTTGCCATGCCATAATTCTATTCAATCATAATACCAGAAGGTTAAGAACCTTCAATTCAAGCACTCCGTGACACTCCTCTCAAATCGACAAACCTATGAGCTGAAATTCCATCTTATTTAAAATAAACGACTATAAATACGATAATAAATACTCCGTTTTCGGAAATGATTTAATTTCATTTAGGTGTGTAGTCTTTTTAAAAGGATTTTCTGAAGTTTTATAAGATTTTTTCAAATGTATAGAATTATTTTTTTGTTGATCTGAATGAAATAGGTTATGAAATTTTAGCATATCAAATAAATATTTCTAGAAGGACAGCTTTTATTTTTTTACTGTTTTTGAATTATATGTGCACTCTCGTTACTAAATATCTGTTTAAATTTATGTGGAGGTAAGGAGGAAGAACGTTCTAAATTTATTTCGCTCAGCAAACGATAATAAAATCTTCTAATATTCCATAAACTTCAGATTTGACAATGAAATTGTAATGGATGTAAATCAGAAATTAATGCTTTATATGTGACTTAAAACTTCCATTTGGTTTTACAGCTGTAGAATTAAGCCATTATACGTGTGTCTTATCACCTATTTTCCACCACTTCAAGCGAATGCAATTACAGCTGCAATTTTCCAAACTCATCCAAATTATTTCAGCTGGCTACTCGAATTTTTATACGGTGAAACTAATATCCTTTCACGTAATACTGGCTTATAATAGGGAAAAAAAAGACATATCTCTCTCATACATAAAGCCTTACATTTATTTGCATCAGTGCAAAATTAGATTAATCATTTTGAATATTTAAAAATATCATAGGTAATATAAATATATAAAATATATATTAATACTTCATCATAGTTAACGTCATTTAATATTTACTTTCTATTACAGGTGTTTGCATTTGTTATTAAACTATAATAAAGTTTTATGCAAAATGGTTTAGTTTGATATCAAGAAAATAACCAATGGGACAATTTAAAACAATTCTTTTTAATTTCAAATAAAAAAAAAAAAAACTTCGCGAATGTATTCGAAATGATTTTTAATGATAAAAAAAAGATTCAAAAAGATTTTTAAATCGAAATTTATGACATTAGTTTGCTATTAAATCTTAAAACTCATTCATGTTTCTTGTATAATGTTCGAAACCCATGTATTAATATCCCAAGCGTACAAAATCCTTAAATATCGAACTTTTTCTAAAAATTTTAGATTTTAGTCGGAAATTTTTTTCTGTATATTAAATAAAAGTTTTGTGGACGGGTTTCCGATCCATTCTAGTTCACTTTCTTTTCACTTAATACGAATACTAAATTACAATCCATCAATCATAGGGAAATTAAAAATTTGAAGGTATTGTTTTCCATTATTGAATAACAAATTCTCAAACTGCATCATTAAAAATAATTCCTCAAGCATTTGATCTTTTTATTAGAAAATGTCGATTTGAACATCGGATCTTTGATAATGCGCATTGCGCAATTACAATAGTCAGAGTATTGAGAATGATTTCTTTCCCACTACAAAACAACAACAACAATATATTTTTGAAAATACTGCACATATTACAATAAGTGATGCATGAATTTAAAGAGAAAAAATGAAATACAAATATACAAAACTGGTGAAAAATTAAAATGAAATCTACGATCGCAAATTTCAAGTTATCATGTGAGAACATTACTATTTTTAAGTCATTATTTGTCTTAATTAATTTAAGTCATTAACCAGTTTAAACCGGTTTGAAACAATCACGAGACCTCTCTCTCTCTCTGTATATATATATATATATCTTAATATATATAAATTACGTGTCACGTTGTTTGTCCGCGATGGACTCCCAAACTACTAAACCGATTTTAATCAAATTTGCACACCGTGTGCAGTTTGATCTAACTTAAAAGATAGGATAGCTTATATCTCAATTTATAGCCGCAATATTATTTTATTGCAAATTTATTAATTAAAAACTAACTTTCCCGCCAAAAAAATCTTCATTTTCCCCACCGCCAAATGAGTAAGGCTTCAGTTTTTTTTACCAACAGTAATGAGGCTAGGCTTAAGATTTTTCGGCTGATTATTTCAACCGATTCTGTTTATTTTCTTAATGTTTGATGCATTTAAAACTAAACATTGTTAATTAATCGGTCTTTCAGATTCATTCTGAAGTACTTTTGAATTAAAATAAAACAGAATAAAGGAAATTAAAAATTTGTAATTTGCATAGAGTTACCCCAACTGGCGTAGAAAAACTCACGCATTTGCGTTACCGTAACTGGCGTTGAAAATTCACGCATGCGCATTGTGTTCTGATTGTTGACAATATTATCATCGGATGATTCTTGATTTAAATTATTTTTAGGTTCGTTGCATGCTTTTGTAATTAAATTTTATTTATGTTAGTTATATATTTTTTGTACATGCTTATAGTTTTAAGTACATCATTTTTTAAGAAGTGTTTTTAAACCCTGTTTTCGACCGATTATTTAAAACGATTCATTTTATTTTCTTAGTGTTTGATGCATTTAAAATTAAACATTGTTAATTAATTGATCTGCTCATGATGAATCTGAGAAAATTTTGTTAACAAATTCTTGAGATATTACATAAATTAAGATATATATTCTTTAGTGCCCATACAGTTTAAACGCTCAGTGACTCTGTTTTCAGTAATCATATTATAAAAAAATGCTTTGTTTCAGTAAAAAATATTATTATATTAATTGCAGATTCATCCTTTCCACTTTAATTTAAAGCATAAATTCTACGGGAGCTAACAGAAACTTAGAGAGATACATATTACGTTATGACTGAAGTCCTTTATAATATTATGAGTAAATTATATGACTATCAAAATTTGAAGTTTTAAAATATTTTGATGATGAAGTTATTAATGTAGGAATTGCATAAAATATTTAATTATTAAAATTTTAACGGACGTTAAGATTGGCGAACCGGCTGGTCGCCAAAGGCGGCTAGTATATATATATATATATATATATATATATTTCTAACTGGCAAACAAAGTTTTGGAGCTCGACCGATTTTGAGATGAAATAACAGCTATGATGTCATATTTCTACGTCAACCTTTTAAAAACGCATCTGCTTTCAAAGAAGCATACATAATAATAATAATGCAATACTAAAAGCAAGTAATAAATTATATGCGATTAAAACATGAATGATGATGAAAATTGAAATTTATGCTTTATTCATTGTCTTGGCGATTTCGAGCTTCAATATTCATTGCCTACGCGATTTCGAGCTTCAAAACTTCCTAACCAAAACAACATCATGTTCTCACATGATAAAAAAAAAGATGATGACGAAGATTGACATTTATGCTTTATTCATTGCCTACGCGATTTTGAGCTTCAAAACCTCCTAACCAAAACAAATCCAAAATTCTTATATCTCTAAATAGAAATGAGCAATATTTTGAAAAAGCTCCAGAAAACATTGTGCACTTTTTCTTTTTGGATGCAAACATATACATTGTATAAAAGTATATGTTTGTATCCAAACATTTGTTTACATCCATTTTGTTTGTTTGTAACCAAATTTACAATTTACATTTATATTTGCACATATGTTCAAATAATTATTTGATAATTTAATTTTTTTAACATTTTTTTTTATTTCATGAAAATTTACTATGCATAATTACTTTTAATAAGAAAAAATTTGCAATATGTATTTACGTCTAACAATTCTTTTAAAGGATCTTCAAGTGCAGTTTATACTGTATTTTGGAAATTGTACTTTCAACAACAATGTTTAACAACATTTTTAAACTCTAGAACCCAATAAAGAAATAATACACAGGAAATTGTTGGTCCGGATCAATAGAAATATAAGTTTATTTAGTAACTAGCGAGTGTGGTCTCCACAAAACGTTCTCGTATACTCTCTAATAAATTTGACATCCCAGTGAACGCCTTGCATGGCATTGACGTACCAATAGTCACAAAATATTAATCTTTGCAGAAATTTAGCATTTTTACTGAAACTATCATGTGACCTTTGGCGAGTTATTTGGCGATGAATCCCTGCATTAGATCAAAAGTATTCAAAAATCGAATATATGTTATAAACGAGTTTTTCCCAACCGACTGAATCAAAAATTTGATACAAAACTATACTTGAAGAAGCCAAATTTGATATAAAGTCATTGCGTTTTTGAGTAATCGCATTTATATGTTTTTGAAAGTACATACCGACAGATGGTCAACTCGTTTTTGGTCCTTGCTCAAAATTTGACAGGTGTCTATACTAAAGATATTATATTTTTGCCCCGAATTTCATCTATCTAGTCCACTTCGTTTTGTTGTTATCATGCAAATTTATATTCGAACAACCACGCAGACTCCCTCTGAATGAATTTTGCTTATAATTTTATAGAAATCTACAAATTTGGTTTTAAGCCTATATACTACATTTCATCCGTCTAGCTCAAAGCGTTTTTGAATTATCTTTGTGGCAGACTGGAGGAAATTTTCCAAAAATATGTTCTTAGAACTCAGAGAAATCTAAAAGTGGAGATTATTCAAAATCTTCAGTTCGAATTTTTTGAAGATTGCTATACTTTCATTATACTACATATACGAGAAAGTAAAAATGGTAACAATTCTCTGAATTTCCATCAGGTGTTTATGTGTTGAAAAACCGTAGAGATTATCTTATGCATTTAAATTTAAATCTGATTATTTTATTACAATTTTATTTATTTTGTAATAAAATAAATAAAATGGAAATGCGTTTTCCGGAAATGAGGAAATGCGTTGAATAATTTCTCAATTATCCGATTATATTTTTGAATAGTTTAAATGTTTCAGAAATATTTATTAATTCTCCATTCTCAAAGTCACATTATATATTTTTTTAAAAGAAAAAGTTCGAATTTTTTTTACATTTTTATTTTATACATTGCTTTTTTATTATCAATCTGCCCTAGTCTTTATTATTAACCAGCATCCGACATAATGAAACAGGTCATTCGGCTGTCCTTGTAAGAAAAGGTCATTCGGCTGATCTTGATAAATTTAATGCCGATTTTTATTTTAACAATATTATTTAACTTCGTATTAAGTTTTGAAACATTAAATATATCTCTACTAGCAATTAAAAAAAATGTATGTTGTCTTTCAAGGTGCCAGACTGTTAACCTTACAGTTTCATAATTTGGCACAGATAAAGTTTCGTAAATGAAAGTGATTTTTTTTGGAAGTTTTAATTATATTTTTAATTTAGTAAGTTTATTGAAAACATTTGACGTTTTCCCGTTATAAATGACGAAATTGTTACAAAATAAATGGAAATTTATACCATATTAAAACTCAAGAAATTACCTTTTCAATATTATTAATTAATTTGTCTGTAATTTTTTTTTTGAATTTTATCGATTTTTAAAAAATTTTGGCATGATTTAAAACATAACCTTCCATTGTTGCAATAAAATTCTCACTAGTTCCATTGCTTCACCAAATTTTCATCTCACTGATTTGATTCTATAATCGAAAGCCTATGAAGATTCTAGTTATTACTTCTACATGTCGAATGATGAAAAGGAAAGTGAAATTAGAATACGGCGAAAAACAATGAGAAGTTAAAAGATATATTATTCAGACATTTACATTTTAATAGCACTTGGATGCCATTACATTTGACTCCATGAAGAAGATTTGGCAACTTTTCGCTTAGCCGGATGCAAGCGAAAAGTATCCAAATAATTTAGACCTGCCCTCAAAAATTAGTTTGCCACAATAAATTGTAGCGTTAGATTTGTACGATAGGTGGCGTAAGTCTTGAGGGCGTCTTTTGGCGTAAGTCTAAATTATTTGGCGATCTTTAGGTTGCATCCGTGTAACTGAAAAGTACTTACATTTTGGTTAGCTAAGTGAGAATGCAATCGCCAAATAATTTAAACCTGTGCCTCCACCTTCCCCACCCCAAAATACCATCGCCTAAAAAAAGTTATTGAGTTAAGTTTGTAAGCAGATGCTGGAGACGTTCGCTTGCGCATGTATAATAGAACAGTAATGGTTTATATATACAAAAGACACAACAATTGTAGGGCTTCGGTGACTAATGGTAAGGTCTCGGATTCGGAAATAGAGTGCTTTAGGTGTGAGACCTAATTCCACCGAAGAATCTTCGTGTAAGCGGGTCTGGTACACGTTAAATCCGTCGGGGAAAACGTCCTCCCAGTGGTGTGGTGTGGAAATTTGGAGAGGAGGTGCCTGTTCAGGTGTCTTCTTCGTCATCTCACCACGGTTCAAAATGATGACGTCCGATAGGATTAAAATAGCCCCAGTTTTTCTTTCAAAACGGGAAGTTAATATAACTAAACTAACAAACTAAAAACACACAGTTGTAAGACTATTAAAATAACATGATTTTAATATTCGTCACATTCTGATGCATAAAAATACTTTACTGTGAGAATCATGAACACGAGGTTATGCATGGGAAATTTAATTAATATTTAACACAATCAGTATTGCTAGCGAAATAAGCAAGTCGCCAATAGTCGCTAGTTTTAGAATTATATCCGAAACATTATCCTCAATAAATGGGAAAATTTAGAAAAGAAAAGTAGAAAAATTGGAACCCACTATAGACTTCACCTACTTGATCGATAAGGTTATCGCCTATTACTTAGAAGCACATCATATTTCCGAAGTACATTAAGTGAACAATTGCAGTTAAGTGCGTTAATGGATGGCGAAAGAAATAGAAGATTTGTCATCCATTAACGAAAAGAATCGCCGCACAAACAGTTTACGTACATTAATAGTCATTTCCTTCGGGCGGGCATGGAAAAAAAGGCAGTTGTTTAACCTCTATTTTTGGCATCACTTGCAGCATAGAATACACAATCTAGAAAGATCTGGTGAAAGATATATTGGAAGAGTTTGTTATGGAAGTTATAAAAGATTGCAAACTTAAGTATTTTAAGCATTGTTTATTGAATTTGACACATTTTTTGAACATGGTAATGTTTAAACACTGAATATCATCTATAAATAGTCTCATGCTATACCGAAAACGTAAAAATCCTTCCAAATTTTTTACATGCCTAGCCGTAATCTCATTGCTATCATATTTGGTGTATTTATTTTATGGAAATTATTTTATTGTTTACTTTATTAATTTAATGTATCCGAACATATTCGGAGCACTTTTTTTTAGAAAAACATATATAACCATATTTCTGAGTTTCCAACTATTAAATATTTGCAATAGAATGTCAATATTTGAAATAAAAATTAATAATTTTTGAAAATTGGTATTTTATAGCATAAATTTAAGAAAATTCTTAAAAAACAAATTGGCTATGTGGCGATAGCGAGGACGGAACTAGCAATGTTTGGGTTCGTAGCCGAATAACATGACCACAAAACAAAAGTAATCACTCTTGTTTCGTAGCTGTTATCTGGCTTATAAAGCTTCACTGCAACATCAAAATCTCTCATTCCAATCCGAACAAAACTTATACCAAAATAAACTACATAGTTTTCTCTAGGGAATCAACTACAAACGTATGGTTATAATAATAAATAAAAATTTTAGAGCTAGTCAAAGATTTATCAAGAAATTTTTAGTAAATTTATAACGTTATTATTCACACAATAGGCTGTAAATTAAAAAAAAAATTCACTCAATCTAAATTCTTTCAATTCATTCCCTAGAAAATAGTATAAAGACAAAGCCCACCAAATTTCATAGAAATATGATAATTATATTTTGAGTTATCTGATTTGAAATAAGAAAAAAAAAAAAGTAAAAAACAATTTTGAGAAAAATGCATTTAAATTATACAGTAACAGGTTTTAATGATAAATTATGAGTGTACATACTAGAAATTCACCACATTTATAGGTTATACCTTCTTCCTCTTCAGATTTTAATAATTTCTCTTTTAAATTATTTTATTTCTTTCTGGCAGTTTTTGCATTTGGCAGTGAATGCCGCCTCGATTCATTTATTCTGTCTTTGTTGAGCTCAGCAAATACTCTAACTACATTTGCACTAGGAGACACTCCAATAACCTTAAGGATATAAAACCTTCGTTAAAATGTATTGCAGAAATGCCCCTAATTTGAGGGTTTAGCGCTCAGCAGACATCTAGGTATAAATTTCCACAAAACACCGTTGAAACTGTCATTGGCATTTTAATTTTTCCATGCAAACATTTTTCTAACAGTTTTTTATCGCATAGTTCCAGGCATTCTAGTTTTACAACATTCAAAATATTTTGAGGGAATCCCTTTGACTTGTCACTGTAATTTGATTTATTCATGCAGATCATTGAAATTTGCACCAGCTGTTGCGGTCATTTGGACATTGACTATGCATAGGCTGTTTTGCATTTGAGGAGCAATGAAGAAAAGGATGCAATCACTGCTCTTTGCATTTCTTGCAAATTTTTTACATTACTATGAATTGCAATGCCGTAGTAATTTTGTAATTTGTCAATAAAGACATCAGTAATTCTTTATTGCCACATAATTCTCTAAAGTGGCATTAGTTCAATTACTTTACTAAAAGTTCACTAAATATATATTTAAAACTAAATTGTTTATACGAGTTTTTACCCTTTAAATCAGTGCTTCCAGTTATTTAAATTATTCACTTCCGGTTTACCAATCATTACGAAAATATTAATATCTTGACTTCTAATTAACGTAGAGACAAAAGTAAACCTGTTTTGGATAGCTCAAAGACTGGTCTATTCAATAAATACATTGTTTTAAATGCAATTTTTAACAAAAATTGACCTTTTCAACGTGTTTGGATACTTTAAGTTCTTTATTATCTTATTATTGTTATTGGTAATTACTTTATGAAAAGTAGGTATTAAGGTTTTTTTAAATTTTTATTAGATTGTTAGTAAAATATCAATTGAAAATTTTATCTTTTTCCCTCAATAATTTTGGATCATATTATTGCCCTTATTTCATCACAAATTTAAAATAAAAAAAATGTGGCTTTTTGGTGATGTCAATTTTATTTTCTAATTTTAATAATTTTTTCGAAATATTTTTATGATATTTTACAGCAGTACCTTAAATTGTTTCAGTTATTGTGTTTATACATAACAGCGATGTGATAATATTAAATTAAATATTTTATTGCTGCTATAATTTAAGAGTACATTTTAAAAAGTATATGAAGACAGGCGAATCAACGTGAAACCTTTTCATGCTACTTGGTTCGGATAAGAGGTTCGAATCTATTTTAATTTCGTTCTATTTGTTTGATCTACTCTCTTGTATAAGTAATAAACAAAGAAAAAAAGTATCGTAATTTTAAAAAAAATCATTCCAACATTTGATTAATCTACAAGTTTTAGACATTCTGGTATTCGTAAAAATCATATTTTGAGCTATGTCTGTATCTAAAATTAATAAACAGTACAAATAATCTGAATAAACTTTTATAATATGGTCTTTATACCATAAGTGTAAATCAGCATCAAAATTTCGACAAAACCCATAAACAAAAATCCTATCTGCCTATCTTGTTTTGGCGCAGCATAGCCAGTTTTGGCTCTTGCGCCATAAAAATCCAATATCCATCCATCCATCCATCCTATCTGCCTATCAATCTCTACAAATAATAAAAAAATACGATCATCTATGTACAGGGTGCGGCAAAAAAACAACAACTCGGACAAACAATTTTTAATATAACTTAATTAAAAATAAATAAATTAACAAAATAGAGCAAATAATAATAAGAGTAGGTTTTTTACTAATGAATACATTTAATTGATTTCAAAGTGGCAGCACTATTGAAACACTATTTAATTTGATTATTTAAAATTAAAACACTAATTACACTGTCTAAAACACTATTTAGAAACTGAAGTAAATGTTTGTAAGCCTTATCAAAACATACTTTAAAAGTGATGTAATTTCAAACCAAGACCCGACAAATGATTAGAAAAATCTTTACGAAACGCATCATAGATGGATATACATACACATACAAAAAAAAAAAAAGACTTATGTTTTTTTTTTGTCTTTGAAATAATCCTTAAATGTGGGTACTAACAAAATTTTCCAAGCATACCTGGAAATATGACGATTTAGATGGTGATATCTCTACTCAGCAGTAAATATTCTAATCGAAATCTAAAATGTTGATCATTACATTTCCCTCAAAATATGAAACTTTGATAGGAAGAAAGTTTTTTGGAAAAATACAGCCCAAACATTCTTAAAAGAGATAAAAATTAGGGTTTATACAAAAACCGACTTTTTAAAAAACCGGTTTTCAAATTCGATATTTCAAAAAAAAAAAAAAAAAAAAACGGTTTTAGCCGGTTTTCGAATTTTTGTCAAAAAAAAATGAATAAGGAAAAATATTTTATTTTTCCCTATACTATTTTTTATTTTATTTTAATTTATATAAAATAACAAAAAACGAAATCAATATCAATGTCAAAATATAAAAAACAAAATTAAGGATTACATATACATATTACTTACACAAAATAACGAAAACTCCAACAAAAATTTCAAATTATATTTATATTATTTTCACTCATTTTAATTTCTCCTAAGAAAATAGCATTTTAAAAAACATAAAATATCCACTGAACGGTGGCTCAAGTCTCGTTCTTATTTTGGACACAATATTGCCTGAAATTGAATATACTCGTTCACTAGTTACTGAGTTTGGCATCAAATTACAAATCTAAATTTTTTTGTTCTTTTATTCGTTTGTTCAAATAATGAAAATTCAGCTTTCATTGTCTTTGGATTTGTAAGTTTTTCTTCAGAGTCTTCAAGAAATTAAACAATTATGTTATTTCAGTCGATTATTTTATGAACTGCTTTCAAATGATTATGTAGATTGCTCGTTGATGATCCTTTTCAGCTCAACATTTTATTACGATGATTTCAGATTGCCTTGTTTAACCCGAACTTTTTGAAACTATCCCAAATTTCCGACTTACTCATTTTTATCTAAAAATGAAATTAAAGTTATTGAATACATATTTTTGACGTTTATTTTACAATTTTGTTATTTTAACTATTAAAATTAATGCAATTTAAAATAATCTAATCTACACATTTTCTAGGAATTTTGGAAAAAAAAACACTTCTTAATCTAATTCCGATTCTTGCTAAAGACATAATTTATGTTAAAACGTTGCGAAAGAAAATATGGAATATTTTAACACCCTGTGTTTTATTTAAAATTCCATTAAACAGAAGCCAGAACTTCTTATTTTACACTAATTTTTGATAGAAGAAATTTATATAATAAAATTTAAATTTTAAAATGTAAAATAGAAAATAGAAAATATAAATATAAAAATTAAACATACTTAATACTTACGTTATTTTTACCAAATATAAAAAACTTTATATTTTTGTTTCCAGTTTTCACCTTTACAATATTAAGCAAACCTGTCATGACTCTAGATGGGTTTGATTCTGAGACCATATTTCGACAATTCCATTTCATTAAGGGGTGAGAAGCGGAACGATGAGTACATTTGACCTCGGATTTCTCGCAATAGATACTTCTTTAGTTCTATTTTTTTTTTCACTTGTATGTGAGTGTTATGTCATTTCTGACAGCATTTTATTTTAACTGAATATTTCGTATTGATATGGTAGTTCAAGTGGTGTAAAAAAGGTTTCAGGAGTGGAACGAAGAACATTTTATATATAATTAAATACTGTGATCAAGAAGCAGAAAATGGGGAATTATTTATTCCTTTCACACGTTCTTCGAAACGACGTTTCTATTAGCACCGACTTCATACCGATAGACAAAACATCCGACGAGAAGCAAGAGGTGAACTTAATCAAACTTTTTGTTTCACCTAGAAAAAAAAGTGAAAAGGTATGTTCATGAAAAACATAAATTGACGAATTCGAGACGCAACTGTGCAGTGCACAAGCACTGGCCAACGCAACTTGCAACGTTGAAAAAATGTGTTTGCTGCCCGTTGTATAGAATGAATAGCAAATCAAATAAGTTCAAAATTAATTTTTACATAATAATAGGAATTCTTAAAACCGGTTTTCTTAATTTAAAAACCGGTTTTCGAATGTGACAAATTTACTTTAGAAAACCGGTTTTTTAAAACCGGGTTTGAAAACCGTCAAACCCTAATAAGAATAATCTGTAAAACACGTATTCTTCAATTTGGAAGAAAATACGTGCGAAAAGCTAAGAAGATTAACAGATTTGCATCAAAAGTATGCTAACTGTACATAAGGGATATGACAAACATTCTAACATTCCAAAACATTCTATCACATCAAAACGTTCTAAACAATTGTTGAATTTAATACTTACCTCCGGAAGAATTTCACCAAATTTTAGACTATAGTGGAGTAAGTGTAATAAAGTATTATTATCGCTAAAATCTAGATTTTAAGATTTTGCTGAATCCACCTTTTAAAGGATATTTAATAAACTACTGAGACTTGCTTTAGGCCTTTCTTTATACAAAACTTTAAATTTTCATCGGATTTCAACCCAATTAATTGTCGAAAAAATATTTTTCCTAAACACACCCAGTATATACCTAACTATCCGGCGTAATGTGGTTGTAAGACAGGTTTAATAATAAAAAAGACAAAAGTTAAGATTTATATTGATACTGGCTTCCCTACTCTGCACATATGATCGAAAATACTCTTCACACATCATGGATATATTAAAATAATTAGGAAAAAATTCAAAGAACTAGTCAATCAGCCTTATTCACTGTACCGAATATTTTCTTTGCCACGTGTCGACTTAGGCAAAGGAATCTTAGATATTTTAAAAAGGTATGTGTAAGTGATAAAGATTTTTATTTCCTCGTTCCTGGTGTGGGAACCATGGAGTCAGCAATTTTCTTTAGCACGTGTTAGAAATAATTAATTTAAAAAAAATGGGAATTGTATCAGGAAATAAGAGAAAATTTAGAATAAAGAGTTAATTGAAGATAAAAATTAGGAAATTAATTAAGATTTAAATTAAGAGATACCATTAAATTTATACATATATATTAAATTACATTATTATAAATTTGAATATTTTATAGAGTTCGGAATACAACTCATTTTCTTGTTCTATGTTCCTAAGGAATAAATCTTTTCGTTTAACGACTGTTTTACATTACGAGTAATAACTCTGTCTGTGAAGATTCGGGAACGAATGATGCTCGTTAAACGACGTTCTTCTCCATTAAAAAAACGCGAATAAAAAACCAAAAATTGGAGGGATAAGAAGTAAACCATTGATTAATTTCAATGAAATTACTGTTTATTACAGAATAAATGCGATTCGATCTCTGAATTGTGGTTAAGTTCAGATCTTAAAAGCAAGGAAAAGTATTTCATCCGTTATCTCAAATGAGCACGCCAAAATTTGGCAGTTCACCAAAACCCATGTCGCAGACATCAAGTAGAATAACAGAACTGCACAAAACATCCTCTCCAGAAAGAGGTGCAAGGTCTTCATGAACTTTATCGTGAATCATGTACTCTAGTTAATGAAGTACTTCCGAAAAGTGAAAAAAAAAATTGTTTCTCATGAGCAAGCAAATGACACTTGACGTTTGTATAAAAATTACTCTCTTTCTCTTTATTGCCATATAAATTTCTTTGTATAGATTTTTTTTTATTATTATTATTGCTTGTAATCGTCAAGTGAATTTGAACTCAAGATTTTGACGACCACGTTTCAGAATTTATTGAGCTCAAAAAACACTTCTTTATTATTATATATCTCTCTGTCTGTAAACGTCATAATTAAAAAAAAAATTACCTAGATGGATAAAATTTTGTTTATAGCCTCAATTCTTAATTTGTAGATTTCTATCAAAATTTGATAGAAATCTATTTAGAGAATTTCTATCCGCCTGGCTGACCGACTATAAGTTGATATTATAATTTCAAAACGAAAACGGCTATATAGGTGAAATGTGGTACACAGATTTAACATCTGAATTGACACTTTTTTTGAAGAAACAGTATATACAATTATAAAATTTAATTTCATTAGATTTCGTTCTGAGTTTTACTATTAAATGCAATGAAAGTGGTTTTTAAATTAAAATTTTATAATGATTTATTTGCACAAACTCTCCCGATTTCTTAAATGGAATAATATGAAACATCACTTTTTCGCCCTCCTGATAATGATACTTGGGGCACGTGCATTGTTACACGTATTCTAGCTACGCCACTGAAATGTCATCGAAATTTTGATACACATCTCCATTTTGTAAATAAAAATCTTCATCCACCTAGTTCGGCCCTATTTCTGATTTATTGTGTTCTCAGATAAACAGACATACTTTCAAGTGCTTTCAAAACCAGAGTTCGAAAACATTAAGTTAAATACTTTGATGATTACGATTCTTCCTTTATTTTATTCTGGCTACCTTTGGCGACCATATAGTTAAGCCAAGAATGTTGGCTGAGCTTAGTTTCTATTAAATCTTTCACACATAACTAGATGTTCATAATTCTTCCAACAAATAATTTTAAAACAACAAATTGTCTCAAATGTATTTTTTAAAAATCTTATACCTGTTCAGTTCACTGTGTACATGATTCATCCAAATGCAATAAAATCTCATGACATCATCTCACTAGTAAAAATGTAATTTCCAATTCATTTATTTCTAACTTTCATGGCATTGTAAATTTGCTATTTTACTTCTCTTGTAAACTACATAGAAATTAAGCATAATATTAATTCTTTTGCTCTTATCAATGGAAGAAAACCACTTGTTTTAAACTACATCAATATTAAATATTTAATGGAACAATGAAAAGGTGTTAAATTTTATTGCAACAATAAAATCTAATAAAAATTATATATACATATATATGTAATGATATTTTAAACTCTTAATTTCAATTTAATTAATTTCCGAGGTTTTATCTTAATTTAGCCCATAGTAACTTCATTCTAAAAATATTCTCTTATTTCGTGATCCAATTCCACTTTCTATACTTAATTAATTCAAGAGAAGCTTTATAAAATTGCTGAATCGGCGTGAAGGGATGGAAAACTGTCCGGTAATCATATTCTTTTTAAAAGATCCCTGTGTTTCCCTTACTTATGATTGACATGCGTCAGAAATCCCTATCAGAATCTTATTAATATATTAGCACTATGAAGAAATATTTTCCCTATCAAAATCTCAGGTTATATAAGACGAGGGATAATTTATTTCTCTCTGTTTCTTCCCCACTTCCGCTTTTTGTGCCGCGCTGCCTTGTCCGCGTCTCTGCTTGTAAATAATTATGCTTTCCTGATGGATTTAAATTAATTTTAAAATGTTAAAAGTCTTTTCACTGTCTTCAAACCAGTCTTCTACTTCAAACAAAATAATGCTTATATATATATATATATATATATATATATATATATATATATATATATATATATATATATATATATATATGAAACTATCGAAGTTTCGGAAAAAATTGTAAGTGATGCATAATTTAGTTAATATCATTACAAAGGCAACTTTTAAAAAAAATCTATTTTAAGAAAAAAATATTTTCGGTTGTCCTTGCGATAAAATGCTAAAATCTCGCTTAATTGTTTATTAAAAAATATTTTAATTACAGTTACAAAAAAAAAACGCACAGAGATGCATATTACCACCCATCAAGATATATTTGCCCCACATTTGGTAACTTTAGGCCAAATGGTCTAATTTGTAGAATGCATATACTCTCTCTCGCAAACGCATTCTCTTTTATTAATAGTAGAGATACTAAAAAGTAAAAAGGACTTCTCATTGGAGTATAAAATAAGCAGTTAGATGTAACGCGCAGTTACATTTGTCGTGTTATTGCGACATCATATGAATCTTTGTCTTTATTCACATAATCATTTGATAAATTACATGAAAATTGCTCTGCGCAGTGTTTTCATTCACAAAGAAAAAGGCTTAATAAAATCATCCAACAGTTTCTTTTTCTTGAGATCTTACTATTAGTTTATTAAATCTGTGAAATAACTTATTAGCAACACATGTTTTGGTTTCAGAGTTCGAATTTGCCATTTCCTAAGAGAGCTTAAGAAAGAAGAACGCACCACTTGGTTGAAATCCAATCAATTATTTCTAGACAGGAATCAGTTTAAGCGAACAACAACAACAACAAAAAATGTAAACATTTTGATTCAGAATTTTTCTGAATTCATTTTTTACATTCTTCTTTTTTCAAAGATCTTAAAGAATAAAGCAATTACATTCAATTTAATTTTTCATTGCTGTTCCAAGATTAGTCTGATTCTTTTTAACATAAACATCAAAATAAACGCAGAGTGAAATGCGATTATGAATTTTTAAAAAATCAATTTTAGAAGTTACAAAATTTTGTTTGTTTTGTTTCACTATATGTATTATGTAAAACAAATTATGCATATACGACAGATAACAATAAAAAAATTTAAAAAATAAAAGATAACGATTTTAAAGAATTCAAAGGCTTCATTCCCACGCGCACTTTTCGTTGAAAAGAGATTATGACGCATTTCCATGAAAATAACCGGAAAAAGTCGTTTGGCGATTGACGAGCAGATAATTGTAATTCAGTGAAATTGCTCACTTGAAAATTGGTTGTTTCGAAAGAAACTTTGACTTTTCCTTTGCTGACAAAAAGGAATATCAGATAAGAAAGTTTTCGAGCGAGCCTACAGGACAATTTACATAATATGTGTGATTGTTATAAATTGTTGTGAAAATATTATAGCTATGTAATTTTGAATTATTTAAGGAGGTATTATTGGTATAAAAAGTAGTTTAATCGTAGAAGAATATTTTTTCATAATTTTAAAACAAGACTGTTCCTAAAAAATTGGAAGCTTACATTAATTAAAGCATTAAAATATATTGTAAAAATTAAAAATTAATATATAACATAAATAATCATATTTCATTATATGTTTTATTTTAACGAATTAAAACGGCAAGGCAGACGATTTATTTGTTTGCTGACATTATGATAGCCAATCAAATGAAATTCTACAAATTAATTTTATTTATTTATTTCATATCATATAATTAATCATCGAAAAAGTATTTCTTTATTGAGTTATTCGGAAACTTTCTGCCACTATTCGACAGTTGTAGGAAAGCTGAGCTATAGATATCAACATTTGATATTTGCTATTTTCAGTGCCAATATTTATATCGATTCATCACCCACACTACTTCCTTTATATTTGTTTAGTGTCGGTGTAAATAAGAAAAATGAAAAAACTGGATTTTTTGGCATTTCGTGCTTCTTTACAATTTCAACAGAACAAAATATTTTTCAAATTACTGAAAAAAACAGTGTGACGTTTACGAAGATAATGTTTGTAAATGCGAATACAATTTCATGTTTAAGATAGGCAACGTCCTGGTATGCCAACCGCGGTTAATGAGACCAAATAATCGATTTATTTCCAGCTGTGAAATAGCATAGAAATTCAAAATGGAGTATTTGATTATTTAAGAGTGTTTAATGTGACTGTCTTCAGTAGTTGTCTTAAAGTTTGGATGTTCCTCAATTAAGACAAAACTTTTGAAATGATATAAGATTTGCATGTTCAAAAATAAATTGCATGTATAAGAATTATTGCTCAAAGGGTACAGGAACGATTCATTTTTTGAAATAAATTATGGTAGAGATAACAAATGGATCATCCACAACAATTTTGAATTGAAGGGATCATGGAATAAGTCGATTGTGATGTCATTAACCACTCAATGTCACCATCCATTCCTCGAAATTTATGCTTTGTTTTTCGTAGAATTGAAAGGACATCGTCTATTACTAGCTGCTGCCGTTTAATAAACAATTAATTTGGTTAAATGCAGTAACCAACTGAATAATCTGAATCATGGCATTGACTAGAAGCTCTCATAATTGACCAATCGTAAAGAGAAGAAATTCTTGGCCGCATGTGTTTATGGCCATCTGGCGGAAATTATCAGAACTTAAGTGGGATGTCTTACCTCCTAAATACAATTCTGAGTTACAATGTTCGGATGATTTCCACTGTTTATGAGTATGAATTCTCTGGAAGGTTGCAAATATCGGTTCTAACATTTTTTAGCAATAAGCCAGATATTCAGACAGTGAAACTTTGCGAAAAATGGCCAATCATTATCAAATAAAATGATGGAAATATTGTTGAATAAACTTCATTGTTAATACAGAAAATATCTTTTCAATTTATTTTAAAAATCAGTAAAAAATTTCCTAATTACTCCAAAAAAACTTTTTTAACTGAAAATGATTTCCATATTTATTTGACGTATTTTTATTGACAAGTATTATTCAAGAGTTTCCTAGAAAAATTTTCAGCTCATTTATATTTTTTTGCTTCTTTTGGGGAACAAGGAAATTAACTTCGTTCGGCTATTTTTACAAAGGCTTTATAGAACGTGAAAAATGAGAAATAAAGAAGTCAATTTTTCTCTACTTTTAAATACTATGTTGTGTTTAGTTGGGAATTCGAAAAGACTTTTTTTTCATACAGCTAAAAAATAGCAAGAAAATGTTTTATTACTAAATTACAAACCCCTGAATTAAAAAGAAAAAAATTAGTTGGAGAGAAATAATAATAAGGATGATTTACGAATCATATAAGTCATTGGAATGATAAAACAGAATGCCAATCCATAAAAAAGAGCGCCAAGAGAAAAGAGAAAATAAAATGCTAGGCTGAAAGACTGCAAACAACACTCCAAACTTTATAAGAGCATGGAATTGAAAAAAAAAAAAAAGACAGGAAATATCTTAAACTGGTTTGTTTGCGTTGGAGGATTTTCAACTAGGCAGCTAGCTATGATCGTCGGGTAGAAGACGGTGCAGACAGATCGATTAAATAATTTTTCTTGTTGCCAAAAAGAAAAAGCACAAATTCCATGAAATATAAAATTTAGAAATTGTGTTTCTACAGTTAATTATCAAAAACATTGTTCAATAAACTACATAAATTTGACCTTATTAAAGGAAGAAAATTATTCACTTATCTGTATTTATATTAATAACAAAGATAAATACAGTGGCAGACACAGACTAACATTTTAGAGGTAGTCATGTACAAGAATTTAATTTTGGGCATGAAAATTTCCTTAGAGATTTGGGAGTAAAAAAAAACAAAACAAAAAAAAAAAAAAAACGCATCAAATCTGCCGGGATTAAGATGTTGGGGTTCAAATTGTATCGTTATATGCAGTAAGACCTTATTTTAAAAGCCAAATTAGAGCTGATATTTTCAAACTGTAGTGAATTTATTTTTTAGGAAATGGAAGGAAATATTGGTGAAAATCATTACCCAACTATGATTGCTAACCATCAACATTAAATTTACTCGACGTTTTGACCGTTATATACACACACACATATATAGAGAAACTTTTGAAAATTTAAAACTTCGATTTATTTCAACGCGGAAGGCATAAGCATAATTTACATACAAAGAATAAATGGTAAGAAATATGTCAGTCTACATTGCGACTCAAAAATAAAAAATACCAAAATTTTTTCTCCAGTGATTTCACTATGAGATTTTGACAGGGGTTTCTTTGACACTTGCCATTTAGGATAGGAAACCTTAGGTATGTTTAAAAGAATGTTGTAAACGTTAAGGATTTTTATCCCTTCACCGATAAATTACTGAGCGCGTGTTGAATTAATTAAATGAAAAGTGGGAATCGGATAAGGAAATAAGAGAAGATTTTAGAATGAAGTTAATAAGGGCTATTTTAAGAAAAAATTAGGAAATTAATCAGGATTTAAAATTTGATTAAGAGACATCATTACATATATATATATATTATAAATTACATATATGTATAATACATATGCATTATATATATATATATATATATATATATATATATATATATATATATATATGTGTGTGTGTGTGTGTGTGTGTGTGTGTGTGTGTATTATAAATTGAATATATTGCAAGTTTCTTTGATTATATATAACATATAAAGACACGTCGTCTTGACTCAACTGTATAATATATGTTATTGGTTGTATTTACAGAATCATGCAATGTTGAAAAACTTTTTTTAAGTGTATTTTAAGTGTTATTTTCTTAAACATTGCAGCTCTTCCCTGCAATATAAGTGGATTTGTAAAGATTTAGAAGGAAAATTAGAAAAATGTTTAACATAATAAATAGATATTTAAGGCGTCTAAAATAGTATATCTACTACAATATTCGAGTTTAAAACCAATTTGTAAAGAAAACTATAACTTCCACGTCAGTCAAAATATTTAATTGGAATTGTTAGCAACCTTTAATTTCGACAAACCAACATATAACCAAAGATGGTTAGCTTATAATATATTGGAATATTATTTATTCATTTAAAATGGTCATGCTATACGTAAATTTAGTGGTTTGACGAATCATTTTAAATAATAAATTTCAGGGTTAGTGTTTGGAATTTATTATTTCTTTATAATATTATTATAACAAATAATTCGTTTTTTTGCAATTAGGGATATCACTAATAAATAATTAGGTTAATGGAGAAATATTTTGAACTTTATCAACTTTTTTCTACGATATATATATTAGAAAATTAATAGAAATACTACTTATAATATAATTAGTATAATAATCATAAAAACAAAGTCTTTTATGATTATTGAAATGTGAAATTAATTTGACAATTGGACCGAATAATGGACACTATCTAAGAT
This sequence comes from Argiope bruennichi, assembly GCF_947563725.1. Taxonomy (NCBI): domain Eukaryota; kingdom Metazoa; phylum Arthropoda; class Arachnida; order Araneae; family Araneidae; genus Argiope; species Argiope bruennichi. The sequence continues at coordinate 112,090,166 of NC_079160.1, read as the reverse complement.
CGAAAATGTCTCTGCTTGTACATTTCTGATAAGAAAAAAAGAATGAACTTTTCTTTTATCTTAGCTGAACAACTTTAGACATATCAAGCGAAAATGAAACTTTGAAGTGCTTATTAAATAGTAGAATTGTTAAATCATCACAGTTCAGAGCGTAGATTAGATTCTTTGCGTAGTTCAGATTGTAGATTAGAACGCTTTCACTGTAGATTAAATTGAAAATTTAGTGATAACAATTAGGAATTTCTCCCAAGTTGTAGCTCTCTGATTTAATTAATTTTTACAAAGATATTTGAAACATTAACGAAAAAAAAAATGAAAGTAAGATAAAATTTACACATCGCGAAAAACTATATAAAATTACATTTCTTTTTAAAAAATTGTTGTAACATCATCTTCCTCCGGTACTACCTGTTTACTTATAATTTCAGTAATTATAAGTAAACTTATACTTATAACTTCAGACGCTACTTATAATTTCAGATAAAAAATAATTACTCTATGAATTAAGAAATCAAATGTTCTCTTTTGGAATCCATAAAAAAGAAAAGAGATTCGAAGCTCTAGTTAGAAACATTGAAATATGATAAGGTTTCCAATCTTTCTTCGTCTATAATTATGTTATTTTTTAAAAAATGATTTTAATTTATAACAAAATGAAAAAGTGCACACAAAAAAGTAATAGTATTGGAACTAGCGTGATTATAAACATAGTAACGAAACAATGAAAAGTATTGTTGTAAAAAGACTTAGAAATACTTCTGAAAATTAATAAAATCAGGGGTAAAGATTAAACGGAAATAAAATTGGCATCACTGAAAAAGTTAATTCTTTGAATTTTTAACTGGTGTAAAATAGATTCTGTGCGATTATATGTTCTGGAGTCACTGAAGAAAATTATCCCATCGAAGAAAAAAAAAAAAAACGTTTCGTTTATTTTTCAACTAATTAAAAATTGAGCAAACATTTTGAAAAAAAATATTTATATAGAGATTGCCCATTAACCATTGTATTCTGATATATTTCTGTCAAACGTTTCTGCTCTTTAGAGCTTATAAAAATTCCTTGTATCGATGACGCCGTAATTTACAAGTAGTATTAAACCTATCAGCATTATCATGTTAATAATATAAAAAAGAATCACTAAGAAAAAAAACAATAAAAGAATTTAATAATTAATCTCAAAAAAAAGTCAGAAAGATAAAAAAAAAAAGTTTAAAATCACTAAGAGAAATAAAAGCAATAAAAGAATATAATAATTAATCTGAAAAAAAAAGTCAGAAAGATAAAAAAAAAAGTTTAAAATCACTAAGAGAAATAAAAGCAATAAAAGAATTTAATAATTAATCTGAAAAAAAAGTCAGAAAAATAAAAAAAAAGTTTAAAATCACTAAGAGAAATAAAAGCAATAAAAGAATTTAATAATTAATCTGAAAAAAAAGTCAGAAAGATAAAAAAAAAGTTTAAAATCACTAAGAGAAATAAAAGCAATAAAAGAATTTAATAATTAATCTGAAAAAAAAGTCAGAAAGATAAAAAAAAAAGTTTAAAATCACTAAGAGAAATAAAAGCAATAAAAGAATTTAATAATTAATCTGAAAAAAAAGTCAGAAAGATAAAAAAAAAGTTTAAAATCACTAAGAGAAATAAAAGCAATAAAAGAATTTAATAATTAATCTGAAAAAAAAGTCAGAAAGATAAAAAAAAAGTTTAAAATCACTAAGAGAAATAAAAGCAATAAAAGAATTTAATAATTAATCTGAAAAAAAAGTCAGAAAGATAAAAAAAAAGTTTAAAATCACTAAGAGAAATAAAAGCAATAAAAGAATTTAATAATTAATCTGAAAAAAAAGTCAGAAAGATAAAAAAAAAAGTTTAAAATCACTAAGAGAAATAAAAGCAATAAAAGAATTTAATAATTAATCTGAAAAAAAGTCAGAAAATTATTTAAAAAAACGAATAAATAATGTATTATACGATTGCTTTTACTATTCTTTTCAGATTGGTTAATCTATATGGAATATATTGTAATAGTCAAATTTAATTATATAGTAAAACAGGGAAGGGGAATTTTACAGAAGCTTCTCACTTTTTACTATTCCTATACGAAGTATAGAGGAAATAATACAATTGTCAAAAAGTTCAAACTTGAAATTTTGAAGAATTTCCACATTTTAGACCACGCTGAGCTCGAAAAATCCATTTTTGGCATTATTTCTGTCTGTCTGTGAACATGATAACTTAAAAACGCTTTGAGCAAGACAAATGAAATTTGGAATATAGGCTTAAGATCACATTTGTAGATTCCTATTAAATTTTAAACGAAATTCAGGTTTTCCCGTTAGCCGGGCGCAAATGTCGAAAATTGTGAACCAAACGCGAATTTGGCGTAAGAAGTGTGGCTGAATTCTACATTATTTGGCGATTTTTCGCTTGCGCCTGGCAAACGTAAAAGTGAAGGAAAAGTAACGTTCATGGGAAGTCTGCCAGGCCGGCTGTTCGAGTAAATGGGAATTCGGTAACTACAAAACGCAAAGAACTACGTAAATTAAATTTGATGTACAGGTTTAGCATCTAAAATATATTTGTTTGTTTGTTTGAGGGGCATTAAGGGATTTTTAGCTACAAAGGCATCTAAACTATAGATTCTTAAAAAATTTTGATCCAAATCTGTCAAGCGGTCGACCGTATGTTGGTATTTACTTTCTCGTGCTTATAACTGCAATGGCGTAAACCAATGAAATTCGTAACGTTATCTTGTAACTAAAATTGCTATTCCGTGGTGCTAATTTTGGTTCCAATCGGCCGGTAAAAATACGCGAGTTCGCAAATTGTACAGACTAAGTCTATGGCAAAGGATACCGACGTGCTCTGATTGGTTTAAGCCTTGGCATCTTTTTGGCAATGTTTCGACAAAAAGATGCCATACCGAAATATTTTTTTTTTTATAAAAATAAATAAAATATGTGAATTTATCCTCCGCCCCTATTTTTTACGGTTTACATGTAATATTAATCTGGAACACATATACAGCAGAAAAGATTAAATCCCGAAACCTAAATTCAGGAAATATAAAAATTACAATTTATTAAAATTATTTTCATGTGTGTTTCTTCTTAATATTATTTTGATATAACTAAAAAAATTAGCTACGAAATCACATATTCCGTTAAAGCTTACATATTTATACGTTTTGGGCATTAAGTAATCATCTCCCCATATGCAGTTGATGGTAAAGTAACAAACGTTCAGCAACAAGTTTCAATGACTGCATAAATTATCAAATAAAGGCACGAAAATCATGGAAAAATAAGAATTATTTAATTGCTGTATCATATGTTGAGTAATTACTTTCATTTAGTTTTTATACTTCTGTATATAAACAACATTAGTTACTTTTATTACTAGTATTATTATTAATATTTATTATTATTAATTAGTATTAGTAGTATTACTAGTAATAATTAGAGAAAGCAATTATATTAATAAAAATTAGATCGTGTTGATATTCACTCTTATCTTCCGTAAAACTAATGAAAGGTATAAGGTTTGAGCCGAATAAGCGAAAACTACACTATTATGAGTGCAAAACATTGCCAAAAAGATGCCAAGGCTTAAACCAATCAGAGCACGTCGGTATCCTTTGCCATAGACTTAGTCTGTACAATTTGCGAACTCGCTAAAAATACATATTATAGATAAAAATTCAATAAAAACGACATATTAACACCAAATATCTATATTTCGTAACTATTCTTCATATTTCCATACAAGGTATCCGCATTATACTACTTTTACTTTCTCGTATTCGCAGAAGTATAGAGAAAGTCTCCACGTTTCCGATCTCCCTGAGTTCGGAAAAAACAATTTCTGAAAATGACCTTATGTCTGTCTGTGACAAAAATAACTCAAAAACATTTTGAATTAAACGGATGACATTAGGCATACGGTCTTTGAACTAAATTTGTAGATTTCTGTGAAAATTTGAGCAAAATCCACTCTGAGGGAGTCTATCTGTCTGGCAGTATGAAAATAAGTTAACACAATAACTGCTAAACGAAGAAAGCTATGCAAATAAAATTCGCTACACATATTTAACATCTTCTGTGCAGATACTTCTCGGAGTTTGAGTCAAATCCAATGAGGGGTTGATCATCTGTCGGTCGGTCTTTTAGAAACATATAAACGCGATAACTCAAAAATTAAATGAGTTAAACGTATTAAATTTGGTATGGAATTTTGTAACTACAAGAGTAGTTTGTGTCAAATTTTTATTTCACCCGGTTGGTAAAAACGCGACTAAAATATAATTTCGATTTTGAAATGATATCAATCTCATAGCAAGGATTAATCGCCAAATGAAAAAAAACTCGCCAAGAATTACAAGATAGATTTAGTAAAAATGCTAAGCTCATGCCAAAGGTTCTTATTTCGTAACTATTGTACCCCAATGCCATGCAAGGCGTTTTTTTGGGATAACACATATATTAGACTATGCGAGAAAGTTTTGGAGAGACCAATCCCGCTGGTTTAGCCCAATATATTAGCACAATTTTATCCTAGAGGAAAGAAAAAAAAATGTATTGGGGAGTATACGAGAAAATTTCGAGGATTTTATTAAGCTATTAATGATCAAAACGCAGGATAATTAGAGAAGTTTAATTAAAATCCAAATCGTTTTCCAATTTGTGATAAAATCATAACACTGAAGTATCATTATGATGGCGCCAATGAATTGGCGCATTTCAGGAGGATTGGCGCATTTTTGCGAGCGTTTACAGGTTGACGAGATAATCTCAAAGTACCGAATTTTTGAATGATTACAATGCTTTCTCTATAGTTTATTTACAAAGAGCAATAAATGAATTCAGCATTTTAGAGTTTTTTTTTCTGATGATTGTCACCTCTCTTTCGTTCAATCGTTTTTTTTTTTTTTTTGTCAAAATTTTAGTCACGAAAAAGTATTTTAGTGACTAAAGTTGGAAGTATTTTCATTTTTCATTTAACGGCTTCGCCAACACAAATCATTAACCTCCGGTTCTTTTTCCAAATTCAAATAATCGGAGTAATCCTCAGTTGAATATCAATTTTTGCCAAAATGACCATCATCACTAAGGGCACCCAATCTTCGACACTCTCCGAATGCTCGATTTATCGTATAACTTTCATTTTCTTTCTTTGCGTTCTGCCTTTTGCTACACTTTTTGTTTCTCAATTTATATTCTTTAATTTCCTTGTGTAAAACTTCTATATTGGTGTTAATAATTGTTTTTAATTTTTTTTCATCACAACAGCTTTATTTTCTTTCTGAAGGGTATTTTAGAAGGGCGTGTCTGTCAAAATAACAGACTGTCTATTTTTTCTCTCTTTTCTTGTCTCTTGTCCCATGGTAGCTTTTGACAAAGGCCACAGTTTTACAAACGGTGAACCAATTTGTGTGACCAAAACTTTTCAGCAAATCTGGATGAAATAATTAAATATCATTTCTTTCATGCTTTTTTGAGAAAGTTTTGTCTTGATCAGTTGATATCAGATCTGAATTAAATGCGACCCAAAACCGAAGAATGTTCTGAGATACATTAAGCATGCCTTGGAGACAGTCTGACAAAGAAAGAACATGGTTGAAATTTGGTATAATAAGGTTTTTGCACCAAATTTGCTGATTTCTATCAAATTTTGTGAAAAATATGTTCAAAGGAAGTTCGTCTATTCGAATATAAGTTAACACGATAAATACAAAACAAAGACAGTTAAATAGATAAAATTTGGTGCACATATTGTACATCTGTAGTGTAGACACCTGTCAAATTTTGAGCCAAATCCAACTGCGGGTTGACTGTCTGTCGGTGTCTACTCTCAGAAATATGTAAACGCAATAATTCAAAACCGCATTGACTTAAATTTATCAAATTTTGTACGTGATTTTGTGACTACAAGTGTAGTTTTGTGTTAAATTTTGGTTTCAATCGCTAGAAAAAAACGTGTCTAAAATACAAATTCGATTTTCGGATACTATTTACCGTATGCCAGTGATTAATCGCCAAAAAAAAAAAACTCTCCAAAGATTGCAGTGAAAATACTATGTTCACATCAAAAAGTTTTTATTTCGTAACTATTGTACGCCAGTGCCACAAAAGGCGTTCTCTGGTGTGACAGTTTGTTAAAGAGTATGCAAGAAAGTTTTGGGAGATCACACCCGTTGATTTAATTTGCGTAGTAAAAAATATATCTAAATATATTCTTTCTTCTAATTTTTAAATTTTGTAATACAGATATTATGTCTTGATATAAATATGTCGACAAATTTACTATTCGCTAGTGTTACATGTATTATGGAATCAAAATTTAACTAATGATCGTAATCTGAAAATACGAAAATAGTTTATTGTCAACAAAAATAAACTAGTATACAAAATTTGAAAATTCTAGCACATAAAGAAGTGAATAAAAAATTGATTACAAAATTTCGTCTTCATAAGTATAAAAAAATCGAATTAAATTAAGTAAAAGGAATAACTCATTTAGCTGAAAAAAATTTAAAAAAGGGAGATTCGTCAAAATTTCAAGGTCCAATTTTTTGATGATTTGAAATCTCTCTCTTTTTTTTTTCTTCGTAAAAGAAAAAAATTATTCTAAACAGATTTTATGTTTTATTCAAGAATTTCAAAGAACATCTGAATATCATTTCTGCATCATTACCAGCATTGAAATGGATGTTACCACAAGTCGGCATTTGGCGCAAATTTTAAATTGCAAATTTTTTCATTTTTTTTAGTTAATTGTTGAAAACAATACCGAATTAATGAACACTGAAAATGAAAATGAATTTTATTTCTTTCCTGCTAATGCAGATCTAATCCAAAACCTTTTTCCTTGCTTTTGTTTCCAATGGCTTATCTTTTCCGGTTAACCCTAGATTAAAACACAAGGTTTATTTTAGCTTATCTTCACGTTTCATTAAATGTTTTTCGAGAACTTTTCAGTTCAAGGTGAAAATAAAACGTTTCAAATGTAAACTAAGATTGTGGTGGTATTCAAAAATATTTTCAAAGGCTTTTTTTGTCATAAGAGATAAGTTAAAAGAGATATCATTCATTTTTATTAATTTTTTTTATATATTGAAAGTTAAATGAGTTTTATGAAATTACTCTGATAAATAGGTAACCTTATGTAACTTTATTCATTGTTTAAAATGAATGACAAAATAATTTAAAAGGTTTCCTTTTATCTTTTTATTTTCAACTGAGTTAGCACACATGCCGCGTGATTAACAATTGAACAATGGCATGAATTAAACCGCTTTCTACTACTAATAAAAAAGAATGTGTGTATGTTGACGTATTACACTGAAGTCCGCTAAACCTGAAACTATAAAATTTTGCAAAAGCATACTTTTGAAGGTGAGAATATGAGACTTGTTTTGTTAATTTCAATTAAAATTTTGTTTAATTAAAAATAAAGCAAAATTTTTACTTTTTTTTCTTTGGAAAATATTATAGCAGTGTATTAGAAAATATTTCTCCCCATTAGAAAATTAAAAAAAAAATTCTTTTCTGTAATTCAAATTTTGTTGTTGCATACCTTTTTCGCCAATAGATGTATTTTTAAAGAAATCCCCTCCCCCGAAAAAAAAATCTGTTCCTCAACCCTATCTACTGACACGTTTTCGTCCATTTTTATTTTGTATGAAAGCTTATGACTCCCTAGATACATTATTAATATTCCCTCAAACACCCACTAACCAGAAAAATTACTTCACTGTGCATTCTGTTTAGAAATGAGGCTTAATAGCGTCCATCAACCACATCATTTGTTAACATTAAAGACATTTGTTCAAAGATTCTTAGATAATGCAAAACTAATGATCGAATTTTGACTTGCTGGAAGATATTCAGTCATACACATATTTAAAGAAATTTTTATTCGTGATCTTTAAGGATTAATTCACTAGAATATAAGGGATGTAGAAATAAGAGTTAATTCAACTAAAAAGCTGGATTAACCCTCTCAATCCTAAGATCATTCAAGATCCTCAGAATACTGCAACGTCAGAAATTCTCGTGCAGTGATAAGAAAAATTTCCTATCCTCACCTCAAAAACTACAGTGACAGTACGTGTTTTTAAAAGATTGATATTTTAAAAAACAAGACCCCGTTTAGCTTATGGCTATGCTTCAAATATATGAAGAAACCTATTTTAAGAATGCACTGTAAACCTCTATGACCCCGAAATCCCTGTGGGCGAGCGTATCAAATGAACAAAACATGTGCCTTGGGTCTTCAATCAATCAGATCGAAATGGGGAAATATTTCATAATCATATCTAGGAATCTCAGACGCCCGCCGTGGTTTCGGTAGACCTGGAGCTTTCCGATTTGAATTCCAAAGAATTACCACTAGGCCACCGCGACTTCACTCCGGCGAAAAGAATCGGGGATTATTTTACTACTTCTTCTATTGACTGATAGAATTAAAAATTTGATATAGATTTACGACGCCGATAAGCCAAATTACATTTATGCCGCCTGTTGCATTTTTGAATTATTACGTTTATATACAGACACATGCAAGCAAAAGACAAAAGAAAAGTAGACAAATAAAATTTTCTTGGAAATACAATTTGGAAGCGATGTGTTAATAATGTAAGAACCAAAACAAAAATGCAAAATATTACCATTGTTCTAAATATAGATTTTATACATTATATTACAATATTTATATGCCGTTTGTGCTTATGCTGAAATGCGCTTTAATCAATGTAGTAATCTTCTAAAAACGTAAATTTATCCTGCAGTGCTTACTGATTTTCCAGGCATCAAATTTATGATCCATAAAATTACTAAACAATGAATATGCGCATAATAAAACAGGTGTGATCGTTTAAAATTCTTTCAAAATACAGGGGAAATGAGCATGAGAATTCTATATCTTGCAAGCATTGTAATTCAGTTCGGCTTTAAAAATTTCGGAATAAAAACAAATGATGTAGAAAAAAGGAAAACAAATTCAGAAGAAAAGAAAAAGTCAGCTAAAAAATAAATTTATTTTTTATATAATGTAATTACTTGATTTATATCATGTTTGTTGATTTTTTTGATTGATTTTACTTTCATTTATATATTTGCTAGAGCTTTGAAATTTTGCACACTTGTGCTTTCTAGTCGGCTTTACCTATTCTAATATTTTCACAAATATCGGTAAATCGATTAATTGAATTTTTTTTTTTCATAAATTACCTCGCCTGAAGCGTAGAAGACATTTATTTGAAGGTTTTATAATATTTATATAAAAATAAATTTTAACTTAATGGTTACAGTACTAATTTTTTTTTTTTACTTTACAACTTTAAATAAAACTGTGTTTTTGAGAACTTTTTATTTACATTCAAATTAGAACTCTGTCTCTATCTTAGAGTGATCAGACGTCACGAATTTAAGTGATTAATCCTGAATTCCGTCCAGAAAAATGAGTGCCAGATGTGTCTAGCAACTGAATTTTATATCTCAGATTTATTTGTGAGGCAATAGCTCATATTTAAAAATAAATGATTAAATTTAATCTATTAAATGTTAATTAATATAGTTAATTTTAAATACAATTGTCGAAAAAGTGTGTGTGTATTTTTAATCATTTGGTATATGCAAAAAGGCTTATCAGTCTCATTTTCCTCTTCATATCTACAAGAAAAATGATTTTAGACTAACAAACAAATAAACAAAAATTAAATATGTATCAATTTTTAGAGAATTAATTTTAAAAAACAATTCACGTTTTTAAAAAATAACTAAATTTAATTTTTTAGAGTTAAATTCCAGAGAAATCTCTTCTTTAATTTTTACTTTGCATTAAATAATGCCTCTTAAAAATGAAAAATATTAGATAAATTTGAAGAAAATATCAATGCAAAATATTTTCTTTCTGCCTTTTTATAGCTTGAAGTTATGTGTGACATAAGAATTAGGTAATATCAGTCGAGTCTATTTCTATATATTAAGAAACAGACGCGAATCAAAGTTCCACAAGTCTTTCTACGTTTCAGTGTTTCATAACAGGCAGCTGAAGATATATCCAATGAAATGTAGGAATTCACCGAGTTCAGTACAATCAGATTCGTTAGTCTAATAGTGTCCTATTATTTCCTAACCCTTAACGGTAAAGGCGGTTTGTGAGACCCCTAGCGATGGATTTTCTATCACCCCTATTCTATTTTTAGCTCAATTGAATGGATTGGCCCTGTAGCTTCCTATTTTGTGACCTTCAATACACGTGCACTTTTTCAACCGATCTCAGCAGATGCTTTTTAAAATAATTCAGTTATTTCTTCCAGTGCGGTCTCTAAGACCGCATCTCCCTGTTAGTGTCCCAGTGATAAGTAAGGCTTAGCAGATGGGGTTCGAAATATCATCCAGTTTACTGATCCTATTATGAAGCAGTGCTCCAGACACTTTTAAATGAAGCAGAAAGTTGTTTTAGTGATAAGGATAATGGTACAGAAGAGTTTTCCGATGAAAGTTCGCATTGAACTGATTTTGATATTTGTGTTCAAACGTAATCAGTTTTTCTAGTGATAATGTATTTTGAAAAATTTATAAAATATATTAATATGCCAAGAGATATATATACAGTATTTATAGGTTGATTTTTATACTAGTTCTTAACCAATGTATTTAAAATGCCCTAGAAAACAGTGCTATGAAAGTCACACAAGCCGATAAAAAAAGGGCCAATTTTACCCATTGTCATTTTATTTTTTATTTTTCATATAATTGTTGTATTTTGCATTATATTGTCTTCTATATACCTTCATAGACAGTAAAAATAAATAGGATTTAAAAAGTAAAAAGTAATATGCTTTTTCAAGAATATTATTTATCGTAACATGTCATTTGAGATGAAAATGTATGTTCCAACTTATTTACTTTTTGCAATGACAATATATTTTGAAAAATTTCTAAAACATATCTATATATCAAGAAAATATCTCCAAAATATATTGGCAGTTTTTCACACTAATACATTCATTAGAAAATTTAATTTGAGTCTTAATGACCGCACCTCCCCAGTTAAGGGTTGAAGTCCCGGTGGCCTGGTGATAGGGTTGCGACTTCGGAACCGGAGGTTTCAAGTTCGAGGCCCGATTCAACTGAAAAACTGTCGTGTAATCATGTCTGGTGCACGCTAAAATCATCAAGCCAAACGCTCTCCCTCTGGTGAGATGCGGAAGTTTGGAGGGAGGAGTCCAGCTCAGGTGTTGTTCACGTCATCTGATCGTGGTTCAAAATGACGAGGTCCGTCCCAAAATAGCCCTAGTGTTGCTTTAAAACTGGTCGTTAATATAACTAAACTAAACTAGCCTTATTATTTCTCATCTATCCATTCTTCGTTTTATGCTTCTCTCCTTCTGAGCGAATGTATCCGTTAGGATAAGGTCGAAGAACAACCGCCAACTCGCCAGAGACACACTATAATTATTTCTTTGTTCTTTTATCATTTCAGGTTTAGTTATTTAGTCTTTTGAACAAGATCTCACTATGATATACACACTCACACCTTTATGTACCGAAGCGAACTACAAGCTCTTATTCTAAATGAAATTGATATAAAAAATTTAATCTCTCTATCCTACATATATTAATGAAATTGATGTTTGAGTTTTTATCCCAACTGCTAATATTTAAAACTGCTTATTTACTCTATACTGCTTGCATTTCATAATTAGCGCATGAATGAATGATTGGGAATACTAGAACTTATAATTGCCTGTCTTTCCTATTGTTCATCGTTTGAACTTTTACATGTTTTGCCATTTTCTGAAAAATATACCACAGAGATAAAGGGTTTTTACGATCACGAGTTTTTCTCGGAAAAGGGATAAATAATTTCTTTATCGTCATGTCTGTGTGCCATTTGTGTATCGATTTATCGTATTTTTAAACATAAAGGCTATGATTAAACCATGGGGTGATTCTATTTTCACTTGGTGTAGCATATTTAGTCAAGTTCCCATAAGTCATAAGATTCGCGATAAAGATCTTTCATATATCGCAAGAATCCTAGAATATCTAGAAACATATAATTTCTATAAAAAATCCTTTTATTTTTATTGTTATAGCATATAGCATATATTTTTATTATTATAACATATTGTTGTTGATCAAGTGAAAATAAATGTATCTTTCGGACTTGCATCTAATTTGGAGCCGCGATTTCCCACCTTCCCGGTTTTTTTTTTTTTTTTTTTTTTTTTTTACACTTAAAATAAGAAAATCTGGTAAATTTATTTTTATTATGAGTACTTCCCATTGATAATTTTACCTTAAAATATATGTACAGGGTGTTACCGAATTCAACAGACAAATTCAGAGACGTGATAGTAGGCATCGGGAGGATAAAAAAATCCCCATACAACATAGGGTCCCAACCGATGTTAAGTAGGTGAAAATCCCAAAAATATAGGTAATCCAAAAATTGTTGGAATCTGTGAAAAATTAATTAAAAAGATAACAAATGATGTTTGAACTATGAATTTTCTCTTAAGTGAAAGCACATTCTTAAAAGTTATTTTTCATGAAGGTAGCATGCCGATTTGATGATCCGGGGGATCATAAAGTATTAGTATGATCCTATAAATACGAATATTAGGAACAAGGTAATTGAGAAATAGAATTCATGTATGTAAATTTTCCATTCGAGGAAAATAAAAGCAGCTTGAAAACATTCATTAATAAGAATTGCAAAATGGTTGGTCGTTAAAATTAATTCGCAAACAACATGTCAGGTTTCACGAATACAATTAAAATGTGTTGGTGCACCATTATGCATTAAATAAATGTTTTGGCATACAATTCTCGATATTCCCTGCAGTAAATCCGGAAGGACGTGCTGAAAGAAAACAAGGTACTTTGCACAAGTGTTCGGACATAAGATGCGGTCCAATAGATGACCCTGCCCAGATGTTAATATTAAACTTGTGTTGTACGTTCGACGAGATAGTGATGTGGGGATTTTCGAATGACCATATATGTGCAATGTGCGTGTTGAAGACGCCTTCTCTCGTAAAGCAGGCTTCATCTGAGGATAAAACTCTATCAGAAAATTGTGTATCTTGCTGTGTGGCATCAGGCATTCAGCGTACGATCTCCACCCGCAGAGGGTAATCAACACCGCACAGGATTTGGACTTTCTTCAAGTGGAAGGGGTGCATATTTTCAGCACGCATAACCTTACCTTTTCGTATCAAATACCCAGTTCAGCTGCAACAGATCGTATGCTTTTTGATGGGGTATCGGCAAAGCGCTGTAAAATTCTATTTTCCATTCAGGTGTGCGCACACTGCTTTCTTGTGCTGCATTTGGCCTCTTTACTTTGAAGGAGCCTGTCTCCCGCGGCCGTCGATCGATGTTTATAAACGTCGTATGGTACGGACAACGCCTCCTCAGATATTATACTTGGTACATTCTTTGTGTTAGGTGTCCATTGCCATCCGCTCGGCTGTAAGTTAAATGCATTCTGCATATTCGTCATTCGTGAATTCTGGCATATTGTTCGCGAATGAAGTTTAACGACCATCAATTCTACAATGCTCATTAATGAATATTTTCTCGCTGTTTTTATTTTCCTCGAACGCATGGAGATATTTACATACGAGAAAGCTTCTTCTCAATTACCTTGTTCCGAATCCTTGCATTTATAGGGCCAGTCTCATTGATTTCTCGACGCTTGTTTTTAAGATTTTCACCGAATAAACGTCATTTGGACTCTATGTTGTATGGTGATTTTTAATCCTTTTCATGCCTACTATCACCTCTCTGAGTTTGTTGGTCGAATTCAGCAACACCCTGTATATCGATTATATAAGCATATTTTCTCATATTCAAGATTTGATTTTCAAGAACGTAATCTCCGATAATCTGTATTACTGCACACATATTTGATAAACGACTCGTTTCTGATGCATATATGATTCTTTTATTGAAAGAGTTTGAAATTTATGTAATCTCTAGTTATGCTGTCTTCAAGTGCTTTTTGTTTTTGCGAGAATAAAAATAAACAAAATGTGTGGCTTAAAATCTCTATTCCTTATTTTCATGCAAAAAAAAAGAAGTTCAAGAATATGAGTTTTTTTTTTATATAATTTGTTCCATGTAGCACATAAAATAACTCTAAATCATAAACTAATAACCATTAGTATCTAATGAGGTCTTTTATCAATTAGGGATGTCTATTGCTGTTCAAAGCTTTTAATTTTCGTCTCATTTTGCTGAAATCCATATATATATATTTTTTTTACATTTTGAGAATAAGATCTTATTAGAAAATTTCCTTTTAAATACAACTAATTGATTCCTTAATTTTGCTCCTCCTGGCAACTGCATCCAAGGCACATGCACTATCGCCCTATCCTAGTTATGCCACTGTCTATGATACACATAACTCTGATGTATGAAAGGAGGAAAGATAACACCTTCATTTGGATAAATCTAAGAAACTTTCGGAAAGACCATTCCCATTGGTTTTCATATCTATTGTAATATCTTGATCTTGACCAATCAAATAAGAGAGTAGCGAAACAAACAATTCCTTTATTTACAGCCTTATATATATACACAAGAACAACTTGTTTTCATCTAGGTTACTATTATTTACAAAATTCACACAACAGTTGAAAGTTAAATTATGAAATGGTTCCTCTATCAAATCGGAGAATAGACACCCAAAAGTAGCTAATAGGCTGTTAGCTCAAAACGGGGCCGCTCCTGAAATCCACCAATTTTTATCGAATGGTTCCTAACACAGAAATCCGAATCGCACAGAGCTTCTCACAAAATCGGGAACAACTTCTTCGAACACTGACGTCTCTCCGTCTTCTCCTTTGACGCCTCTCACTGCTTTCCTCTCTTCTTTCTCCAAAAAAGTACCGCATTTTATTTTCAACAGATCTCCGCCTCTGATTTTCTCATTGATGAACTTGAGTTCCTTATCATCCAATAGTCGATCGTGGGGATGTCTGTTAATGATCCATCTTTGTAGTTGATCCTTCTCGAACACATGTTAATTATAATCAATTCACAGCTAACACCGGTTAATATCCACCAGATTTCGACACTTAATGACAACGGTTGCTGGTAATTGATTGTTCCTCGAGATGGATGGAATTCCCTTCATATTGGGAAAAAAGTTTAGCATCTGGATGTTTTAACGTTCTTCTCCTTTGAAGATATGATGGATCTCTTTGAAACGACGAAACACATCTGTGGTCCTTTATCTGAATACAACAAATGACCAGACATAATGAATCGTCTGGCGAAGAGGATTCCCCATCTGGCAGTCCGGAGGCATTTAATGATGACAGGTGACGTTACATCTTGTCGGAATGCCAGTTATCAGGTGAGGGAAACGGGAAGCGTTACACTATCTTGGTATCTTCCTTATAACAAAAGGGTACTGCTAAATCATAAACTTTATCGTCAGAGTCTTTTCGTTAGTTTAATAATAATAACAATGCTTTTCGGAAAAATTTACTTATTCTACAATAAAACCTATAATAATCTTCCATCAATTCATGTTTCTCCTTTATGTCATACCTAAATGCTTATTTATTATAGGCTATAATTAAATCATACATAGCCATTATAATCCAACACAAAATTTGCGCGCAAATTCATTAAACATCGCAATTGATCTACCAGTGGCAAATTTCCAACAAATCTGATTAAGCGGCTGTCTGGAGCCACCGTGCTCAAAGGCGGGAGTGGGTGCAAGCAAGTTGATTAAGAAACTATATTTTCATAATTGTCAATTAAGTAAATAATATTTATTTTATAAGTGATAAAATATTAAGATAATATCTATACGTTATCAAGTTCAACTGGTGAGGTTTCTATATTTTATTAAGTTTTTACTAAAGTGTTAACATTTTTTTTAAACTAAGTACCTGCTTCAATAATAATGAGTGCAAACGTGGATGTAGGAAATCTTGAATTCTTTCTATTAATGATAAAGATGAATGTGTGTGCGTGTGCGTGTACGTTGGTACTCAACTTGCCAAATCGTTTGACTTACAGCAACCAAATTTGGCACATATATACCTTGGAGGGTGGAAATGTGTACCTCAAAGCGATTTTTTTAATTAGGATTTTAAATAATTAAATAACTGAATTTTGATGCTTTTCCACATTAATTACAGAAAATATCAGTGCACAAGATACATTTTAAGCCATTGCAAATTTTGCAAAATTTTCTTTTTAATGACACCAAATTAATAACCGCGCGAATATATATATATATAATTTCCAATAACAGCTTCTAATAAATAAATAAAAATAAACCCATATTCACAATGCTATTAAAATAAAAATCTACACATAATAAATCCTTAACATGTTAAAAATGCGCTAAAATATGAAACTAAATCGACCATTTTATTAAAAGAAGGGACTTATAATGTGTACAGCTTAGAGTCACAAAAATACGTAAATCCTCCACTTCGGCTTACGAATATTTTTCTAAGTGACAAAACAGAAGGTGCTCTATAATTAGATAGTCGTGAAAACAAGGAAGTTAAGGGGTAAGTTTAAACCGGTACTGGATATTAAAAGATTTTGCATTCATTCTCCTCGTGAGCACCGGTGACTCCAAGGGCGTCATCCTCCTATCAGTAATAATGAAGCAAAACGTGATTTTGTGCACAGGAAACGCCTCCTGGGCTCTTCCTTAGCTACCTGCAGGCAGGGAAAATCATTTGCAAGTATAATCTTATTCTAATGAGAGGAAATGCAAGACACCCGTTGTCTAATATCTCAGAGATTTCCTTGACGCAAATATAAAAGAAATTACTGGATAGCTAAAAGTTATGCTTTCAAAAGATAGTGAATTTGCGGTAAACTATATATATATATATATATATATATATATATATATATATATATATATATATATATATATATATATATATTTATATATATATATATATATATATATATATATATATATATATATATATATATATATATATATATATATATATATATATATATATATATATATATATAATGCAAATTAGTTATATTTTGGGATGCAAAATGAATAAATAAAAAAATATGTGTATGTGTGAGTATCTGATAAAACTAAGGTAATCAGATGTCCCAAGTTATGCAAGACCACCGGAATTTTCACTATTTATCTTTGGATTCTAATTTCCTTAAATACACTGGATTTGTTTCTAAATTTACTTATCAATTAATTATTCGTATTAAAACCAATAGAATTTTTGTTGTTGTTGTCGTGTCTATGCGTACAGTGCTAGTGCAAAAGATTAGAGTCTTCCAAAAGCCTTGGTGACAAGATCTGCAAGTTCTGGTGCCCGATGGCTATAGAGGATTTCGATAGGGGGTGCTCCAAGTTGAAAGAGGGAACCGATAATGGCCTGGCAGTCAAAAACATGATCTGGAGTTAGTTGCGAATGGGGACAGTACTTGCAGATGGGATAGGATTTTATATTGGTTCGTGAGATCCTAATGCCTTTGAAATGTCCAGTACGTAACCTTGCTATTGTAGAGGAAAGGTTTCTTGGGCAGTTTAGATCGGGGATTGTTGCCTTGCTAAGATGCTGGTTGTAGATCCTTCGTCTGGCGGCAGCATTCGCATCTGCACGGGTGACTACTCGAGGATGGTCTTCGTAGCGTGCTTCCTTTGCAAGAGCATCTGCACATTCGTTCCCCTCAATTCCAACATGAGCTGGGATCCACTGGAGAATGCAAGGTATATTTAGTAAATGGAGAACCAATAGAATTAAAAAAAATTATTACATTATTAAAAATAGATTCTAAAGCACTTGATCTTTTCATTAAAATGTGAAGAAATGAACACAAACAATAAGCATATATTTGATTAAGTTTAAGTACATTTGATTGCATTAAGAATGATGTCTTTTCCACTTCAATACAAACTATCGGAAATAGTCTCCCCAAAACTTTCGCGCGTACTCTTTACTAAAGGTGTTATCTCAGAAAATGCTTTCCATGGAATGAAAACACAATAGCTATGAAATATTAACTTTTGTCACGAATTTAGCAATTTTACTAGATTTATCTTGTCATCCTTGGCGAGTTGAATCCCTGGCATACGGTTAAAAGTATCCGAAAATCGAGTTTTAGACACGTTTTTCAAAACCGATCGAAACCAAAATTTGACACAAAACTACTTACTTGTAGTCACAAAATGTCGTACCAAATTCATTCCGTTTTTGAGTTATCGCGTTTACGTATTTCTGAAAATAGAGATTGATAGACTGCCAACCCCTTGTTGGATTTTGCTCAAACTTTGATGCTTGTTTACGATATAAATTATGAATCTATGTACCGAATTTTATCCATCTTGCTCTTTTTGTTTTATAATTATCGTACTAAATTATATACGAAACAGCCGGGCTGATAGACTTTCTCTGAGCAGATTTTGTTGAAAATTTGATAAATATCTCCAAATTTGACGTAAACACCGTATACCGAATTCATCCATCTAGCTCAAATTATTTTTGAATTATCTTTGTCATAGACGGACAGATGGATGGACATTTTCCAAAAATGTGTTTTTTGAACTCAGGGAAGGTCTAAAATGAGGAGATTCGTCAAAATCGAAAATTCGAATATTTTGGCAATTATAAAACTTTCTCTACACTACATATACAAGAAAGTAAAAATATTAAATTAAGTTACCTTTTAAAAAGATAGAATAATTACTAGAAGATAATAAAGATAGAATAACTTTTTCTACGCACATTAAGCAGCTGGACATCCAGGTTTATGCGGAATAGTCCTAATTTTAAATTATTTTTCCAGATTTCAGGAGCATTCTCATTTGAATTCAAGGCCGAGTTTTATCCCCGTATTGACTCATCAATAACTAGTTTATAACCAGGAGGCAGTTATCTAAAGATGTTGAACTAAAAGGGTGAGACGTAGGCAAATCGATTAAAAAATGTCATCAATTTAGTTGACAAAAAAAGTTGTAAAAAATATAAATACTATGAATGATGAAATGTAAGAATTATATTAATATTGGTCTAACTGTGAAAGTTCTAATCCAGCGATTCTCAACCTGAGGGGGAGCGCCCCCTAGGGGGGAGCGAGCACACTAGAAAGGGAGCGCGAGAATATCCAAGAAAAAAATATTATTTAAAAAAATTAATTAACTGACTGAAAGGAAAGCACACATACACATAAAAAAAAACAAAATACATTTCGACATATTTAATAACTCATTAAAGTAAAACAATTTACTAAATCATAACTTACTTAATCAAAATATACTAAATTAAAAACAAATTTAATAACTATTAGTGACTTCCTTGGACCTGTCTTGCAGATCAAAGTTTTTCGAAGGAAGACTTAATGTTAGAAATAGTCACTCTCAGCTCTTTTTTTATATTTAGTCGAGATCTGTATTTTGTCTTCCAAGAAGCCACACCAAGAAATCCAGTTTCACAAAGGTAGGATGTTGAAAATGGTAATAGAATGCGAAATGCACTTGTTTTTAGTGCAGAAAAATCATCCTCTACTCCTGCCCAAAATTCAAATAGTGATTTATTACTAAATTGTCTTTTAGTTTCGCCACTTGTCGTGAAGTCTATGAATTTTTCTTCCTCATCAATTGAGAATCCTTCGGGAGTCTTATGAAATGGATCCCTAATCCACTCGTAACTTGCTATCAGTTTGTCGTCAGCAAGAAAATACTTTTTAAAATTCTTTGCCAGCATCGCTAAATAATTTTCAATGTTTACAAAAACAACTTTTACATGTTCTTCTTCAGCCTTGTAAGTTTTAGTACAATCATCCTCATTTGAAAACATTGTTAGGTTTTTTTTTATGCTTTAAATTTCTAAATTCCAGCTCCACAATTCCTACAATTCCTATTTTCTACAAAAAGCATTACCTTTATCATTCGTATCCAACATAAGTGTATTTACTCCTTGGAGTTGAAGATTCAAGTTATTTAATTTCTCGAATATGTCGACCAAGTAGCTCAATTTCATCACAAATAAACCATCGCAAAAATTTTCGGCATCCGGTCTGTTTTTTTCTTCTAGGAAAATGAAGATTTCTTCTCTTAATTCATAAACACGTTGCAAAAATTTCCCACGTGATATCTATCTTGCCTAGCAATAAAATAGTAACGCTGAATGTACTGAACCCATGTCTTTACAAAGTGCGGAAAAGATTCTCGATTTCATGGGTCTTATTTTTATATAATTTACTACGTTTACAACCGTAGTTAACACAGTATTCAGACCAGGGCTCATTTCTTTCGAAGCCAAAGCTTCTCTGTGGATCATGCAATGTGTCCAGACGCACTGGGGCGAGTTTTTTTTAGAAGTGCTTGTATACCTTGGAATCTTCCGGATGAGCACCATCGGTGCCTATTCCGACGCAATTTTTCCATTCTATGTTTGCCTCGTTCATAAAATCATTTGAAACAGCAAATAATTAAGCGCTGTTGTTTTAAGTTCTATTGGTTTGCAGAAAAGTATTCTTCTAATACTGACTATTATCACAAAATCGAACATAAGCAATTAAATGAGCATCTTTATTATATCTGTTGCTTCATCAAGCTGTATTGAAAACAATTTGCAACGCAACTTCGAGAAAAGCTGACACTGTACATCTTCAGCTATATCCCCAGTTGACGAGCAACAGTATCATTTGAAAGAGGTATGGACTGCAATTATTTTGAAAAATTATCTCCAAACTTAACTTCTACAATCTCAATTGCTGCTGGCAAAATAAGCTCTTTACCAATGGTGTGAGTTTTTTTTACACCTGGCTATTTTATATGAAACTTTGTAAGATACAATTAAAGCTTTTTTATTCACAGATCTGTGAATAAAGTTTCTTTAAAAAATGATTTTTGCTTTTTATATGATTTTAATTTTAATTCGAAGAATTCTCTGGGTTTGTTGACGTACTCACTATGAAGCGTTTCCAAATGTCGTTTAAGTTTATTAGGTTTCATGCTGTCTGCGTCCAACAGTTTTGTGCAAATTATACACGGGGGCCTTTCTTCTTCATTTACTTCAGTACTGGTAACCCAAAATTTAGGTATTCTTGAGAATATTTTCTTGATTTTATTTTTGGAACCACTCTCGTTTGTTTACTTGTTGATGCTTGACTATCGTCTATAGCTTGCTTACTTTCGCTTAAAAATTTATCCATGAGTCTGCATAAATCTGCAGCCGTGAATATTTAATATGGTGAATTGCAATTAACACGAAAACTTATATAACACATACACATTCAAAATAGAATCGATAGTGATAGAAGGATCAACTAGAATGAGACTGGCTGGAATTGAAACTTGCGTTATCGAACATTTTCATTCTTCCTATGAGTAAACATTGCTCTGCGCATGCTGGAGACAGCATCGGTCATGTGAACTCCCTTCCACAAACATTACTTATTTTTTTCTCTTTTATTTAGTCATGCTTCTGTTTTATTTATTTTATTATTCGAAAAAATGCATTCTCAGTTTCTAAATTTAGCTCACCTCATCTAGGTTAACTTTCATTAAAGAATTTTTCTTCTTTCATATTCTTTTAACGTTATCTCCCTGCTTGGCTTTCATTTCAAATATAATATTTAAATGTTTCCCGCTTTCATTCGCTTCATCTGTTTACCGCCTTCTTGACAAAATGCCAGATATGGCTGTTAGCCAACGTTAGCGCACTTTTAATCTTGTTTTGGCAGTTAGTTAAAAATAATTTAAAAACAGAATACAAAATACTCAATATACATTATTGTTTTATACATTTTATTGTAAGCGGGGGAGCGATGAAAATTATGATTGAAAACTGGGCCACGAATACTGAAAGGTTAAGAAACGCTGTTCTAATCTTTACTTATTATTAAGTAGTTTTTACATCAAGATAGACAAATACCTAACGCTTTCGAGTTGAGAGTGGCCGTAAGCAAATCGATTTAAAAAATAAATTCGGAAAATATCAAAAAAATAAATTCGGAAAATATCATTGGCTGAATATTATTTATAAACTCCTTTAAAACTCAACCATTCCTTTTTCAGTGATACCAATCTTAATTATTTCTAATGCGTCCTGTAATTCTAATAATTTGTTTTTAAAAACATTTTTCAGTATATTTTACAACAAAACTTTTCATTGTTTTAGTTATTGCGAGTATACAAACGAACACTGTTGCGATATTCTTTGTGCACGCGCTTCGTTGCTCCATTTAAGAATAATTTTTTTCGAATCTTTCCTTTTTTACTTTCTCGTATACGGAATATAGAGGAAGTATTATAAACGTCAGAAAATTCAAAAATAAGATTTTGATGAATCTACAAGTTTTAGATCTCCCTCATTTTGAAAACACATTTCTAGCCACATTTCATCCATCTAGCAAAATTTTTTATCTGTCTGTGAAGAAGATAACTGATAAAAAAACGTTTTGAGCTAGATGGATTTAATTAGGTATGTGGTCTTTACCTCAATTTTGTAAATTTTTTTTCGAATTTTAAGTAAAGTCCATTCAAAGGATTCTCTCTGGCCAATTGTCTGAAAATAAGTTAGCACAATTACTACGAAATGAAGAGAGCTATACAGATAAAATTTGCTCTATAGTAGATAAAATTTGGTTTTATCTACACTATAGATAGTCTACCATCTATAGTGTAGATAACTATCAAATTTTGAGCGTAATCTAACAAGAGGTTGGGCGTTTGTCAGTCTGTATATTTAGAAAAATATTAACGCGTTCATTCAAAAATGTAATGACTTAAATAATTCAAATTTGGCATGAAATTTTGTGATTAAAGTTGTAGTTCCATGTCAAATTTTTGTTTTTATCGATTTTGAAAAAACGCATTGAAAACACAATTTGGATTTACGGGTATTATTAACCGCATGCCAGGAATTAATCACACACACACACACAAAAAAGAAACTCGCCAAGGATCACATGATAGATTCAGTAAAAATGATAAATTCACTCCAAAAGTTAATATTTCGTAACTATTGTATGGCAATGCCATACAAGGCGTCTCTGGCCTGACAGTTTATTAGAGACTATGCGAGAAAGTTTTGGAGAGACCACTTCCTCTGTTTATTTTTCCCTATAGGGTCATAATGAATATTTTTAGGATTACGAAATTTCAACATCGCTTTATTTTTCATAAGAATATTCTTACATGCACAGCTCTAATTTTAAGAAACATTTCACAATTTTTCATGTATTTCTCCTTGAAAATTTTACTCTTTTGTAATGAAGTCCTGAATATTGAATTTAAGGACTAAAATATAAATTCAATTTTCGGATACTATTAACTGTACAACAGGGATTAATCACCAAAAAACCCGCCTAATATCCCACGATGGATTCAGTGAAAAAGCCAAATTCGAGTCAAGGATTAATATTTTGTAATTTCTGAATGCCAATGCATAGCCAGGCTTTTTCTGCCTCACTCAAAATCTAGAATGTTTTGCTAGAGTTGGGATTTAACACATGCATTAAAAAGTATGCGAGAAAAGTTTCTGGAAACCACTGCCGATGTTTTCTGTTTGATAAGTTACTACTAATTAAAATTTTCGGGTAACAGAATACTATATCTCCGAGCTTCCGAAATATTGACGAAGAATGCAATGCCTATTCCCATGATTTTTAGGATAAAAAAAGGTGAGTATCCTGAAATTGAGTCATCTCCACTTTAAATAATGATTTTCATACGAAACAATATAGTTTCTTTGTGTTAAAAATTCATACTCTACTCTTCTTTCTTTGAAATGTATAGGAAAAATTATCACGACTTTCTAATTGGATGTCACGATATACGACTTTTCTAGACAATCAATTAGAACTGCCCTTGATTTCACATTCTGTAGATGCAACTATAAATGTCTAGTGAGATTTACAATTTCCGTTAAAATTTTTTTCATTATACAGGCTACAGCTGAATTGGACAAAAAGATATTCAATAAATAGGAACTCATTCCATTTTTTCGAACTAGTAGAATATATTCGATTGCCATCGTAGCAACATGGCACATGCCATCTAAACTTTTATTTCTGAAGACTCATGCAGAATTTTTCAGTTGTCATGCTCATGTGACCACGAATTCTTATAGAAAAGAAGGCGAAAATGTTCAATGAAATCGTTCAAAATGTTCTACGGTGTAGATCGTTAAATGGAGAAATATTAAATTTGGCCCATAATTATTTCTTGGATAATAGCTTCCCTTTAAGAAAAGATATTTAAAATTTTAAATAGGATTTTTAAATAAAAATTATTCACTTTTACCCTTTTAACTCGGTAACTTCAAAGCATATTTTAGAAAATAAAAATGTACACCATAAATCATTTAAATAATGTTTAAGTAATATTAATTCTTTTTGTGTAATCTTTTTTTTTACTAATTTTAATAAATTATTCATTAAATTTTTAAACATGATTTGATGTTATTTGTTTCATTGTTTTTTTACTGGTTTAATTTACATTTATTATATTTTTCTTCAAATATTCCGAATCATATTAATCCACTAAGTCATTTTAATCTCCATTCAAAATTTCAAAAATAAACTAATCAGTGATATTATTTTTACTTTCTTATTTCTATATTTTCTCTAATTTTAATAATTTTAATAAATATTTTACATCAATCATTTTTATTATTTTAATTACTGAATTTATTCTCATTATATTTTTATTCCGTAACATATAATTCCACAAAAATCCTTTTTACTCCAGCGCTAAATTCACAAAATAAACCATTCAGTGACATCATTGCAATTCTTTTTCATTTCTTCATTTTCACCTCTAATTTGTTAAATTTTAAAAATATTGTCCAATAATCCTTCTCATTGTTATATTTACTGATTTATATTGATACCCGTTGGAACGATATTAAATGTATTTTTGTTGAGTCGTAATATCGTTGCCATATCATTAAAAATAAATTTTATTTATTTTCTTCATTCTGCGGTTTTTTTCTAATTTTGTTAAATTTAAAAATTATTTTTTAATTATCCTTTTCATAATTTTAGTTACTGTATTTTAATTCATTTCAGTTACCGTATTTATACTCATTATATTTCTCTTCAATTATTCTAAAGCATATTATTCCACAAAAAACCTTTTTACCTTCACTTTAAAATTTGTGAAATAAACTAATCTGTTGTTACTTTCTTAATTTTTCTCTAATTTCTTAAATTTAAAAAAAAATATATTTTCCAGTAATCCTTATTATTCTTTTAGTTATTGATTTATACTCACGTCTATAGGAATGACATTAAATATGCTTTAGATAAAGTGTTAAATGTGCTTTAGATAATATGATAATTACCATATTATCATTACGATATAATAAAAAGCAAATTTTAAAAGCAAAAAAAGACCGAAAATTTGGTTAAAAATATTTTTATGATGTTTTGAACAAGAAACTCCAATCCTTTTTGCTTTTTTAGAATTTTTTCCAGCTACATAATCTATGACATTATTTACATTGCATGCCAATCAAATCGAAGATAAAATTGACATTTTATCTGCTGGTTGTTTAAATTCCTCCCCAATAGAATTTAGATTTTTTTTGAAAGTATATAAATCTACATAATGATTACCATTAGCTTTTAAAATATCTAAGAGTGAAGAGTGTTCTTACAAACCCAAACCATTTAAAAACTTATTTGTATATATTTAAAATATTTCTTTAAAAAATCAAAGACCTTGTTTTTTTTTCTTTTTTGTAAATGTTGTTGGCGATTATTCTTTTGAAAAACTTAAACCATTCCAAACAGCTTAAAAATGTTTGATAAAATAAGTTAAAATCGGTCATTGTATAATCGACTTTACAAAAGTCAATATGTGTGAACATGTGATTGATATCAAAGTAGATTAAACTATTCTTAACTTAGAACAAATAAGTATTATCGGAGGAGCGTTTACAATAAATTTATAAAGTTCGTGACAAAATATTTGAAAATTTTTTAAACAATCTATTCTTTTTCTTGTATCTATTAACTTACATAGAGAAAACATTTTTTTAAAAAAATTATAAGGCATTTTCACTTTAGAGTACCATAAACTTAAAATTAATGTATTTAATAAGCAACTTCTTTTTTTAAACAGTAAGCGTAAGTAAGAAAATCATATATGAATTTCCGACATTTCCCTGATATCATATACAAATATACATATAATTTTGATGCCAAAGCCATATGTCAAATTTCATTTGTATTCCTGATTGTGTTTTTAATTTATCGTATTTCAAATATTCATACACAGTCGTGCGACCATATATTTTATTTGCAAATATATTATATAATTTTGATGCCAAAGCCACATATCAAATTTCATTTGTATTCCTGATTGTGTTTTTAATTTATCGTATTTCAAATATTCATACACAGTCGTGCGACCATATATTTTATTTGCAAATGTATTATATAATTTTGATGCCAAAGCCACATATCAAATTTCATTTGTATTCCTGATTGTGTTTTTAATTTATCGTATTTCAAATATTCATACACAGTCGTGCGACCATATATTTTATTTGCAAATGTATTATATAATTTTGATGCCAAGGCCACATATCAAATTTCATTTGTATTCCTGATTGTGTTTTTAATTTATCGTATTTCAAATATTCATACACAGTCGTGCGACCATATATTTTATTTGCAAATGTATTATATAATTTTGATGCCAAAGCCACATATCAAATTTCATTTGTATTCCTGATTGTGTTTTTAATTTATCGTATTTCAAATATTCATACACAGTCGTGCGACCATATAGTTTATTTGCAAATGTATTAAATCCAAAATTCGACTGACCAAAACTTTTGGTGAAAACACAAATATTAAAAAAATATATAAATAATGTATCATGGAATATCTTGTCTTTTATGTTTTTGAATTATTTGTTCATATATGCACAGAAAGACAGATCGACAGACAGTCTACTCTTTGACAATTTGTATCAAAATTTAGAGACATTTGATGAAATAAAATCATAAATCTAGTTTATTTGTGTTGTTGACTTAAAAGATTTACAGACAGGCAACTATTCAAAATTCCAAAGATGGATTTAAAGCACTAGGAGTATTCAAAATTATGGATGTGATGGAACTATCTGACGTTTAGCTAAAATGTTGTGATGGAAACTATCTGACGTTTACAATTCTTTCTTTCTTTCTTTTTTCCTTCCTTTTCTTACTTTTTCTTTCACTTTGTGTTTGAGAAAATAAAAAAAGCACCAAATTTAAAATAATTAGTCTGTTAAGTTAAATTATTGGTTATTTTCCTTGTACTTTAGTTGACAAGCGATCAATATGATCAGTTATTGTCTTTTGATTTAAAAAATTGCATGTAATGTTATCACTTTTTTCCTGTTTTATTTAATGAGATCATATTAAATATATTCAATTAATATCTCATTAGTCATTTCCTAGTTCTTTTATTTATTCTGATAAAAATGTTTAGTCTATCCTTGACATTTTGATAATATGAAAAATGTATTGACTTATTAGGTTATCGCATCAAAAAATACTGTATGTATATGCACAATACCTATATATGTCTGTTTCTGATGTTAGTATGTAATTGAATAGGACATTATAGCACGATAATGTTTCATGCTGGAGTCATCGGTCTCGTAGCGAGAAAAGTAAGTGTAGCGATTTTTGCCTGTCTGCGAATATGATAACTTTGCAGATAACAAAGAAAATGATTTTTTTTTTTAAAATTGTTACTTTGTTTGCTTTATTGCATTTCCTTATTAAAATCAACGTTTGATTATTAAATACTAGCCGCCTTTGGCGACCAGCCGGTTCGCCAATCTTAATGCTCGTTAAAATTTTAATAATTAACTATTTTATGTAATTCCTACTTTAATAGCTTCTTCATAAAAATATTTTAAAAATTCAAATTTCAATTCACTCAGAAT
Organism: Argiope bruennichi; assembly: GCF_947563725.1. Classification (NCBI taxonomy): domain Eukaryota; kingdom Metazoa; phylum Arthropoda; class Arachnida; order Araneae; family Araneidae; genus Argiope; species Argiope bruennichi. Next base: position 112,062,224 of record NC_079160.1, on the reverse strand, counting down.
ATTATAAAGGCCTTCAGTCATAACGTAATCTGTATATCTCCAATTTTCTGTTAGCTCCCGTAGAATTTATGCTTTAAATTAAAGTGGAAAGAATTAATCTGCAATTAATATAATAATATTTTTTTTTACTGAAACAAAGCATTTTTTTTTTTTTTTGTATTATGATTACTGAAAACAGAGTCACTGAGCATTTAAATCTTATAGGCACTAAAGAATATCTTTCTTAATTTATGTAATATCTTAAGAATTTGTCAACAAAATTTTTTCAGATTCATTTTGAGCAGGTATATTAATTAACAATGTTTAATTTTAAATGCATCAAACACTAAGAAAATAAACAGAAACGTTTAAAATAATCGGTCGAAAACAGGTTTAAAAAATTACTTAAAAAACGATGAACTTAAACTCACATAAATACAGTTTAATTACAAAAGCATACAACTAACCTAAAAATAATTTAAATCGAGTCCGCTTCCGTTGAAATGTAAACAATCAGAATACAATGCGCATGCGTGAATTTTCAACGCCAGTTACAGTAACGCAAGTGCGTGAATTTTTCTTCGCCAGTTGGGGTAACGCTATGTAGATTAGAAATTTTTAATTTCCTTTAATCTGTTTTATTTTAATTCAAAAGTACTTCAGAATGAATCTGAAAGATCGGTTAATTAACAATGTTTAATTTTAAATGCATAAAACATTAAGAAAATAAACAGAATTGTTTGAAATAATCGTTCGAAAAATGTTAGCCCTAGCCTCATTGCTGTTGGGGGAAAAAAAACTGATGTCTTACTCATTTGGCGGTGGGGAAAATGAAAGGATTTTTTTGGATAGTTAGTTTTTAATTAATAATTAAAATTTCAAAAAAAGGGACCCCAGGTGCACATTCCCGGCCTCCAAGGTATACACGTACCAAATTTGGTAGCTGTAGGTCAAATGGTCTTTTCTGTAGAGCGCCAACACACACACACACATTGAGCTTTATATATAAGTATAGATATCAAAATGGGCTGGTAACCACACGTACATACATATATATATATATATATATATATATATATATATATATATATATATATATATATATATATATATATATATATATATATATATATATATATATATATATATATATATATATATATATATATATATATATATATATATATATATATATATATATATATATATATATATATATATATATTGTTACAAACCTGTAATGTTGCTTCCTAGCATGGTTAGTTCAAGACCGTTTTACGATGCTGATCGGGTGACGCGTCAGTGTTATCAGAGCTTGGCGACAAACTTGAAGACCATTTGGGACAAAATAGAAATTACTGGAAACTTCCAGAATCTTAGCAATTTAGCCAATAGGAATCGAGATACGCCTGATTGCTCCAGAACCTTCTGCGCCCTCCTCCCGGGAACTATAAAATGCTTGCAGTTTCAAGCCGAAGTCAATCCTGAAACGAGTCATGGTCAAGTATCGAGTCGTCGAGAGTATAACGAAACAACGGCGGAATAGTACAGCGAAGAACAAGCTTTGTTTGGAGCTGAAGTGATTGCTGAACTGAGCTGTCTGCCGAGTCCTGGCGTTTATTGTGGAAACAGCATCGTGTCGTATGTGGAGTAGCCAGTCGTGTAGTAGTGAGTTGACGGTGGAATACAGTTAAAGCGAGGAGACAATGGAGAATATCAGACGTTTGGAGAGGCCGTAGAGTGAAGCTACGCGAATTCCCTCCTTCTACTGAATTCTGTCTTACCTCTTTGTGTGCTGTGGTTGTTATTGCTACCAATTATTACTTGTGGGCTACCGTTTGTTGTAGTGTGCTGCTGTGTTTTGCCTGTCTTCGTTCTCGGCTGCATATATTTGTCGTCTTTGTGTTAATGTCTTCATGTTTAATAAACGTCGTCGTTGTTTCCTACTGAGACCTGCTGATTGTTTTCACATCATATACCCACTGCAAGCGAACCCGGTGACTTTACGAACTTTGTGGAATTGAAGTTTTATTATTTTATGTGAAGCAGAATGCAGTTTGAAGACAGTGAAGATACTTTTGATTTCGTGACGTCGTTTTATTTCATTTTGAAGAAGCAGGCATGTGTACAAGCAATGAGCACACAGAACGACACAGAGGGGAAAAGCTCTTGGGCATTTTATCCCTAATCTTATATAACCAGAGAAATTGATAGGGAAAATATTTCTTTACAGTGCTAATATATTATTAAGATTCTGATAGAGTTTTCTGACGCATGTCAATCACATGTAAGGAAACACAGGGATCTTTTAAAAAGAATGTGCTTACTGGACATTTTTTACCCCTTCACGCCGAGTGTGTGAAAGTGTAGGCGTTTAGTCGATTTAGCAATTTTATAAAGTTTCTCTTGAATTAATTAAGTAGAGAAAGTGGAATTGGATCAAGAAATAAGAGATTGGACTTACTATGGGCTAAATTAAGATAAAACCTTGGAAATTACTTAAATTGAAATTAAGAGTTTAAAATATCATTACATTTATATATATATATATAAGTTTGTTTTAATATTTTATATATGTAAGAATAAATCATGGCCGAAGACATAGAAGAAGACTTTGAATAATTAAATTCGCTTTATTGCATCCCGGGAGGCACGAATTATGTACAAGCAGAAGCGACGAGTACAACACAGAGCGACACAAAACGAAATGAGGAAAAGCTAATGAAAATTTTATCCCTGTGAATATATATTGTGAGATTTTAATAGGGATTTCCAACACGTGTCAATCACAGGCAGGGAATCATAGGGATCTTTTAGAAGTATTTGTTTAAGTCAACAATATTTTATCCTTTCACTTGGAGTGTGGGTACTTGTTGGTTTTTAGCCTATTCAGTAATTTTTTAAAGCTTCTCTTGAATTATTTAAATAGAAAAAATGGAATGGGATCAGAAAATAGAATATTTTAGAATAAAGTTGATATAGGAGATTAAATTATATTTAAAAATATTATTACACACCCATATATATATATATATATATACAGTGGCTCAAAAAATTGAGAGTACACCTTACTTTTACTTGATAAATCCGACTTTCAATATAAATAACACATTACCGAGAAGAGCTAACATGTTTTTATTTTTACCCATAACAAATGGTTTAATTTAGAGTAAAAATAAAGAAAAATCAACGAAAAATTCCTAAATTGAAAAATTTTAGTAGCATTTTAAATAAACATACTCAGATTTTTGCCTCAAAAAATTGAGAATACACCAATGGAATTTTTGCAATATCTCGCAGAGAAATAATGTGTTACTGTTAAGTTGCATGTCTTTTGGCTCTTATAATAGCCTCTAAACATCATGGTACCGATTCCACCAATTTTTGGCGGTATCTGAAGATATTTTATCCCATTCTTCTTGCAACACTTGTTTTAAATGGGTTTTGTTTTTAATTTTGTGTTTAGAGGCCATTATAAGAGCCAAAAGACATGCAACTTAACAGTGACACTTGTTAACAGTAACAGTTTGTTATGGGTAAAAATAAAAACACATTTGCTCTTCTCGGTAATGTGTTATTTATATTGAAAATCGGATTTATCAAATAAAAGTAAGGTGTACTCTCAATTTTTTGAGCCACTGTACATATATATGCAGGTCTGTCAGAACAATAAAAAAAATCAGACATAAGACTTCAAAAACAAAAGAATCTATAAGAACTTCAAAATTCGAATAACTTTCGCAAGGAATTGAGAACAACTCGGAAAACAAATTTAATTGATAAGAAATTCAACAATTTCTTGAGCTAGCAATTTAGTTACAAAAGACGACTTATATTTCTTGAATATCGTTTAATTGTTGTTTCCAATCATGATTACTTGTCAAACTCGGATTGATTTTCTGTATTGCTAAGTCGCAACCTGCTTATTAACATTATAAATGTTTCCAAGCAGATATAATTTTCGAAAAAAGTACAATAAAAAATTATTAAGAATGATTTAAAAGACAGACTATAGGGATTAGAGTTACCAAATTTAACACCTAGTTACTGCAAGTAGTCACCAAAAAAAGGCCTTTTTTCAAAATTTTAATTTGACTTTTTTATTAATTTGAAATTAATTTAATTTTAACCGCTTATATTAATAGCACCATACTATCATAATATATGATAATATGTTGATTTTTAAAATTGACAGAATAGTTAGCATTTTAATTTTACCAATTTTATTCCCATGCAAATTTTCATTAATTTAAAAATTCAATAATTAAAAAATAATTCATTTTAAATTTAAAGAATATTAAATTTTCAAGACTTGCTTAGATATTTCTGCTTCAAATTTATCGGCAATACCTTACATTTTGTATTATTTTTATACAATTTAATGAATTAAATACTTAATTTACAAACAACTGCGAAACAGTTTCATAAAAATGCAAACTATAAAATAAATAATGCTTTCTTTTCATCATGATAATGTTTTTCAGATGGCATTCTTTCTGTAATTTTTGTGACTCTTTAATCGCTAACAATAGATGCATTATACAACGGCAAATGCAAGAAAGATGGATGATTCAACTTAAAAACAAAATTTTGTAGCAATGTGTAGGGTAAGAGTTTCAAAATTTTTTTTTCATTCAAAAATAATATTAAATAGTATTTTTCGTTTATTTTTTTTCCAAGAAAGAATAATAATAAAATAATATTTTTCATATTTTATGATTTTGTACTGTTTTGAGAACTCGATTTACAGGAAAGCAAAATTTATTCTTCAGTCTTGAACTCATGTTAGCTTTCCTGCAGTAAACATATCTTTTAGGAATAAACACTTTTACATTAATATTTTCTGATGGCAATTAGATAGCAGGTAATCGGTGGTGGTCTCCACAAAACTTTCTCACATATTTTTCAGTAAGCTCGGATTTGTGTTTTAGATGCATTTTTCCCGAACCGATTAAAGCCAAAATTTAACACAGAACTACAATTGCAATCACAAAATCACCAAAAGTGATATGTTTTAGTCATTGCCTTTCTGTATTATCGCGTTCACAGACAGAAGTTTAAAAATACAGACCGACAGACAGACAATAAACTCGCTAAATTTGGCTCAAAATTCGACAAGCGACTACAACGTAGATTTTAAATCTGTACATAGAATTTTATTTATCTAGTTCTCTTCATTTTGTAATTATCGTATTGACTTAAATTCGAATAGCAGGACAGGCAAACTTCCTCGGAATAGATTTTACTCAAAATTTGTAGAAATTTACAAATTTGGTGTAAAAATCTTGTGTCGAATTTCATCCATCTAGTTCAAATTGTTTTTGAAACAGACAGACAGACATTTTAAAAATATATTTTTCAAACTCAAAGATGTCTAAAACTTAAAAATTCGTCAAAATGTGGAGTTCGAATTTTTGAATTATTATAATATTTTGTCTATTTTTGTTATACGCGAAAGTAAAAAGAATCTTGAGTGAATTTTTCCCACCACTTTCTTGTGAAATTCCATAAATATGCCGAATTTTGTCTTTAACTTCGTCTTAAAATGGAAAGAATCGAGTAAGCATACTGCATCTCTTATTGTTGATCGATTTTGTCCACCATTTTATACAAATCCACAGTTTTCATCCCAAGACCATATACTACTGAATTCCTTTTTCTGATTATTGTGTTTTTTAAATATCTTTCTCATATAAACACAAATAGACAAATCTGTAATAAAAGTTAAAATTTTTGAAATAAAAATGTATCAGAATTTTAGCTAGCTCGTTATGTTGTTGAATTATTGCATTTATATGGATATAGATGGGAAAAGGATTTCCATTGATAGATATTATCTAAAATTTAATAGAAATCTAGAGTTGTTGTATAAGGTTGCATACAAAACTTCTTCCGTGTAGCGTGACTCGTTTATGAGTGATCCATTTCAGAGACAGACATACAATTTGTAAAGATATTTTCTTGGAACTCAAGAAGATCTAAATGATAAGATTCATAAAAATATCAAGCTTACCTTTTTTTTTTTTGAGGTTTATAATATTTTCTGAATTTGATAATGCTAAAAAGTTGACGAATTGTTTGTAAACTGGCATGAGTAGTGAAAAATAATTTAAAGAGCTTTAAAAGACAGATCGCTTTATATAGAATTACCAAATTAGGCATGTAATTATTTCTTGGGCAGTAGACGCTCACTAAGAAAGGGATTTTTGTCATCTTAATTAGATATTTTATTTTAAAATTAATCAAAGTTTTAGCTCTTTTTTTCGATTTTTTAAACGTATTTTTCCACGGAAACTATTTTTACCCCATTCTAATATTCAACCAGCAGGAGTAGACAGCAGGAGAGTTCTTGCACACTATCTAATGATTGTACTTGTTTATTCTTAATTGCCTGCCATCGGCGAACAAGAATTACGAAAGTGCTTATTAAAGTGCAATAGATTTGAGGGCGGGGTTTTTTTGGCACTTAATAAATATCAGGAAACATAATACATACATAAATATCAGGAAACTGAATACTTAGATTTATCCTTTAGCTTTCAACTTATCAACTATATCAACTTAGCTTTTTTTTTCAATTGATTTTGGAGAAATCAACCAAAATTTGGAGCAGACTTACAATGCTATTTACTAATTCACATTCCAGATTTCATGTAATTTATTCAGTGCATTTTTAAATTATTACATTTACATACTTAGGAAAGTACAGACCGACAATCGGTCAATCCCGTGACGGAATTAGTTCCAAATTTGGTACATATCATAATGGTACATATCACCTCGAAATGAGGATGAGATGCTTCCGGTATGGTGATTGGATCTCGCCACCCTGGTGGGTACATAAATAGGTGGGGGGATCTGGCTCCTCCCATCGATGATGGAACGTACTTCCATCGGGAAGGGTTATACCGTGGCCGGTGATGGCCCGTCGGACTCAACTATAGTTCCCACCAATGTTGCTGTTGCGGTGGTCCAGTCATTCAGTATTCTTTATCCGTGTGCCTTCGGGCGGGTCGAAGAGTCAGTGATATGACTACGTATTTTAACTTAATTTAATTTAATTTGACGCAAAATCTGTGTATCAAATTTTTTTTATCTAGTTTTTATATTTAACAGTTATTGCATTTACTTGTTCTAGGACAGATGGATATACAGACTTCTTCTAAAAAGGTTTCGTTCAAAATTTGGCAGAAAAGCAACAAATTTGGTGTGAAAAATCACTTACCGAATTTCATCCGCCTACTGCTTATATTTTTGAGTTAGCGTGTTCATAGACAGAAAAACAAAATTCCAAAAATGTGTTTTTAGAATTCAAAGAATTCTGGAATATGGACATTCTTCAAAATCTCGAGTTCACATTTTCTGACCATAACATTAATTTCTCTGTTCATATACGAAGCAATCAATAAAAAATACACTTTCCAGTCATACCAATTTATTCATACAATTTTTTTCTGATTTTAATATAAAATATTTCACAATTATTTTATCTACTGAAATTATAAGCAATGCTACTAAGTAACTATTATCCATGACATTAATTAGCATTACAATTACTAAGTAATTTAAATGCTCTTATAATTTGTTATATCCGGAGGTTAACAACTTCGAATTCATGCACTCCGTGACCCATTTCTCAAATCGGTAAATCGATGTGAGGTAGAAATTTGAATTTCCTTACAAATTTTTTTTATAAACTGTTTACTAGATGATAATAGAAACTACATTTGTAACGCATATTTTTTTGGTGATAATTTTAAAATAAATATTTTTATCTGATTTTTATTTCATTTTAGAAACTACTAGGTGATGATTTAACTCTTCCTCATAACTACAGTAATTATTCAAATACATCTATATGGAGTGTATTGACATAACATGACAGCTGCAAAAAATGTAACTGTACATACCATTTACATTCGAACTTCTCGCAATTTAGTACTGTTCTATGATTTCATACCCTTTTTCATCATACTAAATAGCATCTTCTGGGATTAAATTACCGCGGTCCATTTAACTTCATGAAAGTAAATTGATTCCCTTGTTGAATCTTCGAATTTTACGAATTCTTCTAAAAGAAATTCATTAATTCTTGTTGTTATTTTTGTAATCTTTTTATAAGTATAAAAAGGGAAAGTATTGTAATCATGAAACATTTCGTTCTCCAGACTTTGATGAGCCTCCACTTTTAAAAGTTGCTCTTAAGTTTTAAAAAAAATAGAATTATGTTTGCTGGATGGACAGTGAACATAATAATTCAAATACAGAAAAGGCTAAAAGCTCCGAATTTGATACGTAATTTTTATGCAAAATTTGCAGACCTTTGTTACATTTTGAATGAAATCAGTTCAGAAGAACTCGGGCTGTTCACATCCGTGTACTGAAAAAACGCTAATGACTATATGGATAAATGCTAAAACATAGTTTCATCATTAGAATTGCAAATCTGTATCAGATTTTGAATCTGATCCGTCAAAAGTTGAACCGTCTGTTGATATATAGATTCGTGCATGTGAGTGCAGTAACTGAAAAAAGAGAGTGAAAATTAGAAACTAAATTCCTTTTTTCAATTTATGCCGCAGAAGAACTGAATTCGTGATTTCACATATATGCGTTTATTTTGCTGATTCATTAGCAAACAATAGAAATCATTTTTAGACCTCTGAGTATTGCGCTGACTGTTAAGAATTCAGTTAACCACGTGATCTTCCTGGGCGGAGCTAGCTGCCAATCATGTATCACGTGGTCTTCCTGTTGTTTAGTACATTTTTTTTTCCAGTAGAAGTGAACTTGACTCCTGTACTAGGGGGAGTGTGATCTCTGCTCTCTTTTTCCCGAGAAATTTTATGTTTAGTTCTCTAGGCCTACTACACTATGGCGTATTCATGTGCCTTTTGTTATTGATGTAACCAATAAACCACATAAAAGACAACATGTGTCTTCAAGTCATTACACCCATATAACTATCTTCACTATCAAATAAATTATTGTGCATTCAAGAATAGCAACGATAATTTTTATACCGACTGCATCCTGAAAGTCTAAAATATTTTAAAAACCAGCGGAAGATATCTCTACATATCTTTCTCGCATACTCTCTAATAAATGCACTTTCTCACAGAGCGCCTTGCAGGGCATTGGTGGTAAATAGTTATGAAATATTATCTTTTGGCTAGAATTTAACATTTTTACTGAATCTATCATGTGATCCTTAGCCAGTTTTTTGGCGATTAATCTCTGGCATGCGGTTAATAGTATCCGAAAATCAAATTTGTGTTTTGGATACGTTTTGCCCAACCGATTGAAACAAAAATTCGACACGAAACTGCTTTTGAAAAAATTGCATACCAAATTTGATATACTTAAATCATTCCACTTTTGAGTTATCGCTTTTACATGTTTCTAAAAATATAGATCCACATACAGTCAACCGCTTGTTGGATTTAACTCAAAATTTGAGAGATGTCTACACTATAGATGTTAAATTTGTATGCTGAATTCTATTTATCTAGCTCTCACTGTTTTTTAGCTATCGAATTAATTTATATTCGAATAATAGACACACTTCCTATGAATAAATTTTGCTCAAATTTTAATAAAAATACACAATTTCGATTTAAAAATAAATACCAAATTTCCGTCTAGCTCTCAGGCGTTTTTGAGTTATCTTGGTCACAGACAGACAGACATTTTCAAAATATGTATTCTTCGAATTCAGGGAAGTCTAAAACGTGGAGATTTGACAAAATCTGGAGTTCGAATTTTTGACCATTACAGATTTTTTTTTCTCTGTACTACGTATATCAGAAAGCAAAATCACTGAATATCTCAAACCTCATAAATTACATTTTTTCATCTGTTTTTTTTTTTTTTTTTTGTATGCTGGGAACACAAATCTCAATTGAAAATCAGACACAAATTTGTGAAATGAACGGACAAAACGAGACGAGTAATAAAGAGGCGAGTGCGAAATTTCGATGAAGGACGTGGAAATGCTCACGTTGAAGGAAGTGGGTGGCGGCCACTGATTGATGATAATTTGCGCACAGAAATTGAAAAGAAGATTAAGGAAAACCGAAGACTCGAAATTTTAATACGTTTTCTTGAACTTTCCCGTTCATTTCATCATCACAGGCTGCATCTTTCTACGACGAGGGCATACAAAAGCTCGTGACCTGCTATGATAAGTGCTTCAACAATAGTCAAAGCTTTGCTTAAAAAATAACCTAATCATTACACTTCATATGTTAACAATGAAGATGAATGTGTGTGTATGTGCAATGAATATGAATGTGTGTGTGTGTGCAACGAAGATGAATGTGTGTGTGTATGTGCAATGAAGATGAAGGTGTGTGTGTGTGTGTGTGTGTATGTGCAAAATGAAGATGAAGGTATGTGTGTATGTGCAATGAAGATGAATGTGTGTGTGTGTGTGCAGCGAAGATGAATGTGTGTGTGTATATGTGCAATGAAGATGAAGGTGTGTGTGTGTGTATGTGCAATGAAGATGAAGGTGTGTGTGTATGTGCAATGAAGATGAATGTGTGTGTGTGTGCAATGAAGATAAATGTGTGTGCGTGTATGTGCAATGAAGATGAATGTGTGTATGTATGTGCAGCGAAGATGAATGTGTGTGTGTATATGTGCAATGAAGATGAAGGTGTGTGTGTGTGTATGTGCAATGAAGATGAAGGTGTCTGTGTATGTGCAATGAAGATGAATGTGTGTGTGTGTGCAATGAAGATGAATGTGTGTGCGTGTATGTGCAATGAAGATGAAGGTGTGTGTTGTGTATGTGCAATGAAGATGAAGGTTTGTGTGTATGTGCAATGAAGATGAATGTGTGTGTGTATGTGCAATGAAGATGTGTGTTGTGTATGTGCAATGAAGATGAATGTGTGTGTGTGTGTATGTGCAATGAAGATGAATATGTGTGTGTGACCTATAGCTACAAAACTTGGCATATATATACAGGGTGTTTATAAAGTCCCGGACCCATTTTGATGTTTAATAACTCATAAAATAATAAAGATAGATTTAAATTAATAACATAAATGGTTAAATAGACTCAAAAAGTTTCATGACCCTTGTCAATGAACTTCCACGTGTGCCCCCTTCGTCGCACGGAGAATATCAAGTCGATAGTCAATTTCACGCCAGGTAGCGACAAGCATGTCGGCATCCACAGAGCCATTTGCGCACTTTATGGCGATTAACAATGCCAGAAACATGAAAGGATGCTTCATCGGAGAACCTTATGCTCTTCAGAAAATCAGCAGCATCTTCTATCCTCCTTAGCATATCTGTTGCAAAGGCCATCCTCCTAGGTCTATCGTTCGGTTCCAAAACTTGAACAATTTGAACTTTGTATGCATGCAGTCTTAATTTTTTCTTAATAACCTTGTACACCGTCGAAATTGGCATATCCACTTCTGTTGCCGCTGATCTCACAGATATTCTAGGATTGTGTAAAACTGTCTCTCTGACACGCTCAACATCAAAATCACTTGTGCAAGGACGTCTGGAACGTTTCTTATCTTCGATACTTCCAATTTCTAGAAAATTCTTTTTCCACCGCAAGATGCTGTTTTTGGATGGAGGATCTTTTTGGTAAATTCTTCTGAAATTTCTCTGTGCTTGCACTATCGATTTCATTTCTATGAACTACCATAAAATCTGTGCTTTCTCTTGTGGTGTATGCATTCTCCTTAATATCCGCTCGAATAAAACATCACATACAAAAGTACTACATAGAACAAACACATCAAAAGTAAACATAACATTGCAATAGTTGACAAAAACAAAAGAGAGAAAAATGCAATTAATAAGCAGACAATATTTCGAAAAGTACAGATATTTAGACTGGAAAATGAAATTATCTGAAATTAACCACACGCGCAGACGATATTTACAAAAGTAAAAATATTCAAACCTGAAAAGGAAAATATATGAGTTATTCCATCAATAAATGTCATAAGTGTGTTTATATCTTTATTATTTTATGAGTTATTAATCATCAAAATGGGTCCGGGACTTTATAAACACCCTGTATATATATATATATATATATATATATATATATATATATATATATATATATATATATATATATATATATAATAAATTCGAATCCTGTCGGCTCTTTAATATGTAATATTATTTGTTGTGAAGCAGGATGCAGTTGTGACCAGCAGTGAAGAGACCTTTTAACATTTTTAAATTCTTTTTAATATCCATCGGGAATGCACAATTATTTACAAGAAGAGACGCGGACCCTCGCCTTAAATAACCTTAGATTTTGATAGGGAAAATATTTCTCCACAGTGCTAATATATTATTAAGATTCTGATAGGGATTTCTGACGTATGTAAATCACATGTAAGGGAAACACAGGGATCTTTTAAGAAAGAATGTGCTTACTGGACATTTTTACCCCTTCACGCCGAGCGTGTGAAAATATCGGCGTTTAGCTGACTAAGCAATTTTATAAAGCTTCTCTTGAATTAATTAAGTAGAGAAAGTGGAATTGGATCACGAAATAAGAAAATATTTTAGAATGAAGTTACTATGGGCTAAATTAAGATGAAGTTATTATGAAAATTAATGAAATTGAAATTAGAGTTAAAATATCATTACATATATATATATACACTTTGGTGGTAGAAATGGGCATCTCAGCTTTTTTTGAAATTTTAACTAGTATTTTAGTTAATTAATAAAAAATTCAATTATTTAGCTTTTTTCCGTGATAACTTCCGAATATTTTATTTCACAAAAATAAATTTTACACTATTTATTGAAAAATGGTGTGAGCTAGATAAACAAAATTCATTACACAGATTTACCATCTATAATGTAGACACCTGTCAAATTTTGAGTAAAAACTAACTACGGATTTACTGTTTGTCGGTCTTTGCTTTCAGAAATATGTAAACGCAATCATTCAAAAACGCAATGTCTTAAATCAAATTTAGTATGGGATTTTGTGGCTACAAGTGCAATTTTGTGTCAAATTTTTGATTCAATCGATTGGGATGAGGCGTCTAAAACTGGAATTCGATTTTGGGATGGTATTAACGAATGCCAAGGATTAATTGCCAAAATACGCGACAAAAATCAATGTTAAATTTAATAAAAATAATAAACTCAAGCGAAAAGTTAACATCTCGTAACTATTGTAGGATCTTTGCCTTTCAAAGTGTTTTTTGGGATAACATCTTTATTTAGAAAGAATGTGAGAAAGTTTTAAAGATATTCCTCCCCCCCCTGTTATTTAAAAATTCTGTTTGTGTTGAATTTGTTATGTAATACCTTTTGATATGCATTTTAATCTCTGTGTTTAAAATCTCTGCTATTTCTTTAATCGCTTGACCTATTTTGTCTCATATTTTAACACTGTTCAAATGTTAATGTGCCGAATTTACATATCACATTTTTTGTAACTGTTTTTAGTTTTAATTTATTGAATAAGATATTATTACACTTTTTAATTTGTTCATAAGCTTAAATTTAATTACTTAAATCTGAATACTTTATTAAATATTAAAGAAAATTTGAATAGGAAGTTTTTTTCCTACATATATAGAGAACAAATAGACATAGATGGAGCCGCAGGTACAGAGACTAGAAATAAATAACGTGGATCATAACCGATGCTCTATTCACTGTTGTTGATAGAGTTGACTCTACATTATTTAAATTTCTTTTGGAAACAACTTTTGCTTCCTCCATTTCGTACAGATTAGAAAAAAGTTTTGTAATGAAGAAATTTCTCGAAATAAGGAAATTTGAGAAAATTCGTGAACTATTTACAAAGTGTGTGGTCAAACCGATTTTTTTTTTTTTTTTTTTTGGAAATTATCAGCATATCTACCAGACAGATTTCTGGTTTTGCCTAGAACAACAATCTATTTATCTATCTATATATCTTTTGGACAATTTTGATAGCTGTTTTCTTGTAAGTAATCTGACTTAATACAATTTTTTAATTAAATTTGAAATTTAAAATTACTTTTTAAATTGCTAAGTAAAATTAAAAAGTAAATTTATAATGAAAAAATTTAATTGGACTTTTAACTTCTATTCCGAAACTTCATGGCATGTCATACATGTTCGATTCTGCTGTCTATGCAGTTTACACTTAAATGATACTAATAAAAACGTAAACCCAAAAAATACTTTAAATTTCACTACAAAGCCCATATTTATAACATCAATAGCTAAAATAGTGAAACTATTGATGCAAACTAACTTTTTTGAAAAATTCATTAAAATCAGAAAAAAAACTTTATATGGAAATAAAATTAGCTTCAGTGAGAAATTTAAGTTTCTATATTTTTTTTATTTTAAAATGTTATAAAAATATTTTTCTGGTATTATGTACTTTGAAGTTATTGAAAAAAGAAGTGTTAAGTTTATAGACAGTAAATCAGGTAATAATTTTAATCTTTGTTAGAAAACATCAATTGCCCAAGAATTAATTTTGTGCCTAATTTGGTCCAATGGTCTTGTAGAGTGTTTTGAACGATTTTTTTAATCACGTATGTTGCAATTTAAAAATTATTTACCAGAATATAAAAATTTTCATACTTTAAAAAAAAAAAAAAAAAAAAAAAACATTTGTCCATCCGTGCAAATAAAAATGAGATAGCTGAAAACTACACCCAATAGATAAATGAAATTTGTTAGGCTCTTCTTTCTAAAAACTGTCTATCAGTATAAAACTGTGGATCAAATCAGCCATTGGAGAAAAGTCTAAAACGCCAACTCAATCCTAGTCTCGAAGCTAAACACAAAAGGCCTACTACGTGCTAAATGAAAAATTTTAACATTCTTCTCTTGAAGATATAATCCTAAATAATAATAATAGTTTCTAAAGAAATACATAGATATGTGCTTGAATAGGTATTAATAATGAAAAATAAAAGTGGGGAGTATTTTCATATCCATTTTCTCACATATTTCAGGTCTCGGAGTTGAATAATTTCAATTTTTATTGAAGAAAATTGACTACGAATTTTGGTAATATATTTCGTTTGTGTTTATGTTCGAACATATACCAACAGACATGACAATTATTTTTATTACATTTTTTCATATTTTAACAAGTGTCTACAATTCTGGTGTAAAGATCTCATACCAAAATCCATCCATCTAGTTCTGGCGTTTTTGAATTAATGAATTCTCACACACATAGAAAGATAAACAGACGGCATTTTATTTGATTTGTTCCAAAATTTGATATCGATCAATTTAGATAGAAATCACATGTAATATTTCATTAATCGAGCACTTTTGCATTTTTGAGATATCTTATTTACATCTACAAAAGCAGATAATTAGGCAGATATCATTAACAAACAATCTTTTTTGTTTGTATTACGGAGGATAAATGATCAAAATTTCAAGATGGAATTATTTCACAAAAATTAATTTTTTCTGTTTAACATAAAAAAAATGAAAATCTTCAACAAAACAAAATTACAAAATCCAGTTACAATTTTACAGAATTCAAGAAGCAGATTTTAAAAAAAAAATTATTAAGATCCGAGGTTAAAAACTTTCTCAATTTACATCTCACTTGATAGACTAACCGTTTTCTCCTTCTTTTGTCTGATACAGTCGCTGCGACTCATAAAAAGCACTTCCTAAGTTTATCGCATTCCGTTTTTTCAGTTTGTTGACCTCGTTGTTTATCTTACTCTCCGAAACCTCGATGGAAAATCATAAAAATATTTTCTTCCTGGATTCAAAATAACAAATTTTCATTCGATTACTAAATTTATCACTTCAAAGTTCCATTAAAACATAATTTTTCATTAATACTTCAGAAAAAGTTGCTTAATTTTTTTAATTCTCAAGTTTCATTTTCTCACTTCGAAACACGCGTGAGCCACGAGGTCTGGTGAATCAGTTTTGTTTGAGTTGCATTGAACTTCGCGCATGCGCTTGTGAGGATCACAAACGCAATGGCGACCTTGGGACATTTCGTCAAAGAGTCTGTTTGCTGTTGTGATGTTCTCTTATCCTTGAATTCGTGCGCTGGTCAAATGACATCTGAAAATCTACCTCAATTATCGCTCAAACATTCCGTCTCTTCTAGAAGAATGTAAGCACCCCTTCTGAAGAGAATTAATTCTTTCTTTGAGAGACTTCATACTTAGCAAGTGTTCCAATGGCTCTATCAGCTGATGCCAAAACAATTCTCTTTATTGTCATCGGAGCAATCATGGCTCTAATGGGAGCTGTTTCCTACGGAATGTTTCCTCGTATTTTACAGTGGCAGGTTGAAGAGGTAAGTCGTGACTTTAGTGGTATTTCCTTTGTCATGAAAAAATCGTAGAGCTTTGAGAGCGCAATTTAAATGGAAATCTAAAAAAGCATGTTCTTTGTTTACATTGGTGGATTTGTTTACATTGCGTTTTAAATTTAAAAAAACATTTTTCAAAAGTCAGTAAATATTTTTTATAATTAAAAAATTCTTAAAGAAAATTTATTTGTAAAACTTAAATTGTGTAAGAATTTTAAATAATTAACTAGTATATTCGTATCATTTTCTGTTTATACGTTTTCACGTGGTTTTGTTATTGATTTATTTCCCGTATTAAATTAATCTTGGAAAACTGCTCTGTAGGATAAATATTTTCTCTAAGTAATAAATAAAATTCTTTTTCAAAAGAGAATTTTCACAAAAATAAAAGCAAGTTATTTTATTAAAAAAATAATAAAATTTAAAAAGATTATTTTCCTTATTTGAAACGAGTATTAACAGGTGAATTAAAATTCCCTCATATATGGCAAATGACATTTAAGTGATTGGTGTAGGGAAAAAAAAAAAAAATCTAAAAATCAAAATGGGAAAATTAAAAAAAAAAAAACTTTTTTCCTTAAAATAAAATTGATACAAAATTCGAGTTTAAAATGAAAGTTTTTTTTCTTTCTAATGCTAAGAGGGAATTTCATTAAACCCACAAATGCATGAATTGTAAACTACATTATTTAAAATTATTGATTGCATTTTTGTTATAAATTTTGTTCTGAGTTAAATTAAATAAATGAAAGATATTTATGCTAGCTAAATTTTTTATTCTTAAAAGAAATGCAAATAAAAGTGAATATATTATTAATATTACTTATTAAATAATGAGACAGAAAAACTTGGTACCTTGAAATATAATCTTTATTCTGTCATTACATGTATAATTTTAAATATATATATTAAGCACATTGTAGCTTCTTAAATTTTATTTATGAAAATTCCACTAAGCATTTGATTTTTATAATGTATTTGAATCTTAATTTTACTATAAATTAACATGAATATTTTTTTATTCTAATACACTTACACTAAAAATAATTGTAGAATGAGAGTATTTTATTTTATTGGAAGATTTTATAGGGTATCTGTCAAAACTATATATATATATATATATATAATATAAAACACTGTCAAAACTGAATCAATGCATATTCAAACTATAGCTAGTTCAATTGTGTGCAAAATAATTTTCATAATCCTATGTAAAATAATAAAAATAAGCTAATTTGCTAAATATATAATACTTAAATTTTATTTGGGTTAATATCAAACTTTTTCTTTATGCGAAACTTTTCATAAAAGACTTATCTGCATTAAGAGTTTTGTTTAATTAGCTTCTAGCATAAAAGTTTTTTAAAACAATTTAACCATTTTCACAGATTTATAGTCTATGTATTAATTGTATATTTTTACATTGAGATAAATTTTAAAGAATTTTCAAGGCAGTTGGAACTTTTTAAAATCATTTAATTCTTTTTCTAGACTTAGAATCTAACACAGACTGTGCTTATTAATAAAAATTAGTTTAATATTTGTTAATAATTTTTATTTAAATTTTTTCTGTTTGAATATTAGAAATTTTTACTGTATTTCAGAAATAAGTTTTTGAAACTAAATACTAACTGATCTTTTGAATTGTGCAAGTTTCTGAAACTGGTTTCTAGTTGAACTCTTGTATTGTATAAAATAGCAATTTAACTTTCCATCATAGCTCAAATTTAAGTATAAAATTTTTATCTGCAGTTATGAAATGCTTAATGCATTGATTTAAGCTTGTAGACCAGACCATTTGTTAAAATTATCATATTAATTTAATTATATATTGCTTTATATTTTTGTTATTACATGCTCCTAGATTTGTATACTTCACAATTAATTTTCATTAAGATACAAAAGTACTGAAATGCTATAATATCCAGATTGAAAGCCACATTATCATGTACCTAATTCTAGTAGCCTTAAATTTTTTCAGGGAAATGATGGACTTTAAAGTAATGTACATTGAGTACTTTTATTAATTAATTCTTTGAATAGTTTCATTTATCTTTTTTTTTTTTTGTGTGTGTGTGTGTGTGTGTGTGTGTGTACGTGTGTGTGCATTTAAAAATATCTATTAGCTAATACATTCTATAAATTAGAATGAAATGTATAATTTAAATGAGCAATGGATATAACATTTCCATTGTGTCATACAGACTCAATAAATCACCTGTCTGTTTTTTGCAGTTCATTAAAATATTTAATATCCATGAACATAATGAGATGAATTTTTTATTTTAGACTTTGTCTTCTGATTTTGGTATATATGCATTTTTTCTTACTGCATGACAAAACTGATATATATGTAAATTTTATTATATTTCACTGATAAAATTCATTATCTTTTCATTAAAAACATTTTGTGTTATAAAAGATAATAAATATAAATGCTGTGATTTTTTTTTTTTTTTTTTTAAATCTTGAGTGTCAAGCACTGTATGAAGTTCTGTAATTTTTATATCAATTTTCTCTGTTTTTTTAGAATTTAATTTTGTCACCTGAAGCAGAACCTTATGAATATTGGAAAGTAGTACCTGTACCAATTTATGCTAGATTTTACTTTTTTAATGTTACAAATACCAAAGATATATTAGAAATAGATGCAAAACCTCATGTTGAAGAACTTGGTCCATATACATTTCGGTATGTATTATATCAATTCCTTTTTACTATATATAACACAACATATTTTTCATTTAAGGATAAAGGATTTGTATTTTCTATATATGATTATCATTGCACTGAATTTTTTTTATGATGCATGATCAGATTTTGCTATTTAATCTTTGAATTATGACTGATTGAAATTAAATTTTTTAATGGCAATTTTAGCAAGAAAATTGAAAAATAGTTTCTTCATTTTGAAGTCTATAAATGATAAGATCTGTGGATCTTAAAAGATCTTAATGATACTTACTATTTATTAATAATAAATGTATCATACATATAATGATACAATGAAATCAAGGGTATGATTAGAGATATAAGTAAGTGATGTAATGAAACAAAGTTTTGATAACTTAGTGGTATAGAATGTTTATCAATATACAAACAAGGAATTTAAAAAAAAAAAAGCCTGCATATTATTTCTGCAAAATTGCATTTATTGTGTGAATATTTGCATAAACTAATTAAAATTTATGTGAATATGCACACAATAATAAAGTTTCATTAAATAATGCAACTTTATTTCGTACAATTAGTGTCATATCTATATTTTCACATGCCATTATTTTTATATGTTTCTGAAGAAATTTTCAGAAATAATGTTTTATACATCCAGCAACAATATTTAAATGATTGTGAAAATGAACAATCTTTTGAGAATATTCTTAATGTTAATGTATGTGCTATAATTTAACTTCATCAGAGACAGATATTTAAAAAAAAAAAAAAAAGTGTAATGCATTTTTTTCCTATTATTTTTTGTATCATTAGCAGTTTATTAATCAAAAACAGTTTTAAATACTATTCATTTAAAATTATATGGTGTTAAATTCAATGTACATATGTATAAGCATCCATGAAAATATCATTAAAATTGTTTATATCAGTAATTGTCGTTTAAATATAACATGAATCCTTAGATTTTACTTTCTCAAATCCTGGTTTATCAGATCTGTACAGCTGTGATTCATTATCTTGCTCAAATTTTGATTTGGAATAAATACACCACCTAAAGATTAATTGTATGGATGATGCTATGGAAGAATACCAAATATCCTTGAACATTTATTGATATTTCTGCAAACTGCAAAATGTTTTGTTATCTTGTGAAAAAAGATACAATTGAAATTTTATCATGAGCTTATAGGCTAGCATATTATAAGTTGCATTATAGATAATGCAACATGTACAATTTAAAAAAGAACAGCAACTATAAAATCTATAGAGCTTACCATTGTGCCTAGAACTACTAGATTTGACATATGGTTACTTCTTGGATATTAGTTACTTACAGAGAAAGGTTTCTTTTAAATTTTAATTAAAAAGGTAATTAGTTCTAACTTTTTAACTTAATTACATGAAAACTATTTTTATGCTACTTTAATATTTTAAAAAAAATTTGAATAAATAAACTTTTTATGGTATGAATTTTATTTCCATATATATTTTTATTTTTAATAAAATTTTTAAAATGTTTTTAAGTATATTAAATTGTTTGTTTTGTTTATTATTAATACATACATATTATAACAATATTAAATATATTTTTTTAGTCTGAATGTTATTGCTGATAATAAAAAGTAAATTCTAAAAAAAAAAATCATTTTAGTTTAATTGAGTTTAAAAATACTATGTTACAATATTTCAAACTAAATATTCAAATCTCTTTTAAATATATTCTGGACTATTCCTATTAATTTCTTTTAGTAAGGATTTAGGGAAAATTTTATTGAAATGCAGAATAGCCTGCTAAAATTCTCTATATTCCATGAACTATTCTTTCCTATTAGAAATCTTTAATTATTGTATATACTTTAACTTTTATTAATGTACATACTTTAGATTCTAAACTTGCCCTGGAAGGTTTAGTGAAAAGACACTGCCTACATCAAAATGTCTTGCTGATCTCATTTAACTTTCAATAATTGTGACAGAAAAATAAACTGATTCTTTTGGATTTACTTTACATCATTTTTCAGGATTTTAAAGTGGTATCACAATCATTCCTGCTTTTATTACATAAAAGTAATTTATATAAATATTTTTATTTCTAAAGTAATATTTCTTTTTCTTTCTTAAAAGCTGAACTATTTTCAGGGAGACTCGAGAAAAAGTCAACATCACTTGGCATCCTAATGGAACTGTTTCATATCTTCAAATAAAAAGGTGGTTCTATGAGCCAAGTCTAACAAATGGCTCTTTAGATGATTTAGTGACAAATGTCAATGTTCCTTTAGCGGTAATTAACTTATCAAATTCTATTTTTCTTTTACTGTGTGTATTGCAAAAACAACATCTTTTCTTTCAAGTATAATTCACACAACTGTTTTTTTTTTTTTTTAGATATTTTCTTAAGTGTTTTTTATTTTGAAGCAGAAAATCTTATATTCTATTCAATTTTAGTAATACTTTTGATTTCGTTTTGCTTTTATAGTAGCTGACAGTAGTGAGACTAGCCTCCAGCTGAGGCAATCTTGTGTAATTTTGTCATTTTCCTACAATATTTGAAATTATATAACTGCAGTATTTAGAAGACATTAGATGTCTCTCACACTAACAAAAAAAAATTGACATTTTGCAGAGATTTTTGCTTTGTGAAAGGAGCTAATGCCAAGTTACTGGAATAGTTCCTGTGAAAAGTGATAGGAAAGCTTAGTAGCAAGATGTCAAACAAATATCTTTGTCTTTTTTTTTTTTTATCAAATTAAGATTATTTTTAATGAATTTTTTTCTTCAAACTGATATTTTTTAAAAATTTAATTTTAAAGGATTGAAAATTATTTTAAGAAATTAAAAAAATTAGTACAAAATAAAAATTATTATAATTTTTTTTAATGAAGAAAAATAGCTGTATCAAAATCATATGCAGGGATTTTCTGCCTTCAAAGAATAAATTCTTATGAAGTCATGAATAATAAAGACACATTCTAAGTAATATATGCAATTCTTATGATGATATACTGTACATTTTTTTTATTTAAATTGACATTCAAAAACTTTTATTATATATGCAGAAAAACATTGAATATCTTGGTTGCTGATTGATCTGTAAAAGAATGAGATTTGATCAAAACAGCAAAACGGCCGAGTCTCTTTATTTCCTAACTAGGAGCAATTTCTAATATTATATATTTTGCTTTTATATTACTTCATAATTCATTTAGTTATGTGTTGTCAAAAATAAACAGGATTTAACATGCTAAATAATAATTTAAAAAATGTCTTTGTTATGAAATATCAAAATTAAAAAAAATAATATTGTGGCTAAATGAAATTTAAGAAAAATTTGATTTTCAATTTTACTCTCATTGATAAAAAGTTTATCAATGAAGATAATTAAGAATTTTGTTTTAACCTTTGTTAGTAATTTTAATCACTCTTTTAGACGGCTGTAAATCGAGGAATAAGATCAGGTGACTCATTTTTCATTAGTGGAATTGACACCATTCTTGAACATACTCAAAGCACACTTTTTGTTACAAAATCAGTCAGAAATCTTTTGTTTGATGGCTATGAAGAAGAAATTTTTGAGACTGCAAAGGAAATTGGGATTGAAGTTCCATATGACAAGTTTGGCTGGTTTTACCCAGTAAGTAATAAAGATTTCTGTCATTTAATGTATTTATATTCCAAAGTTTCTTTATTGTTTGTATCTTTTCATTTTAAGTTAATTCAGTGTAATTCAAATAGAAAATAAAATGTGATTAGAATTTCAAAAAATTTAAAACTTATGATAAAAAACTTTAATTTATTAATACATATAAAAGTTTCAAGTTTTTTACCTATAATAATTATTATATTTCTTGTAATCTTTTTTAAGAAAGAAAAAATCTGAAATTTTCCACTTCTATATGAAAATTTTGAATTTTTTAAATTATAGCTTTAATTTCTATAGTAATATTTTAAGAAATTATGATATTACTATACAAAATATTATAGCTTTATAATATTTCTTCTAATAATATTTTTTAACTGCAATCTTTTTTTACTGAATGTGTGTTACTGGTATGTTCTTGATGTCAATCATTCCTTTTATATAAGTAGAATTTCACTCTGTTTGCTTCTTATACAAATCTAAGCTTTTGTGTTATCTTGATAAGTTTGGTATATGTGTCTTGTAACAAACAGAACTTACTATTTTATTTTCAAAGAACAAAATGAATTAAATT
Organism: Argiope bruennichi; assembly: GCF_947563725.1. Classification (NCBI taxonomy): domain Eukaryota; kingdom Metazoa; phylum Arthropoda; class Arachnida; order Araneae; family Araneidae; genus Argiope; species Argiope bruennichi. Next base: position 112,039,052 of record NC_079160.1, on the reverse strand, counting down.
TTGATTTAATTAGAAATTTAATGAAAATGTGCATGCAGTTACATAGTTTTTTATTTATAATTTTTGAGTATTTAGTTGAATGTTTACTAAATTTTAAAAAATTACGTGCCCACTTGCAGCTATGTAGAAATCATCAAATTGATAATTCTTATCTCTGACAAGGTCACAAAATTCTCCTTTCTCTTTGTAGTGTAGCTTTTAAGAGGGAGGGAGTGTAGGTGGGCTATAAGTATCATGAATTAACCCTGGATTTTTATTTTGTTAGATTTTGTGTTCCATAAAAGTTCTTTACGAAACAAAGTCAAATATAATACTTAGTAACCCTATCTAAATATAAATTGCTAATCCATAATTAAAGATAGCATAGTAAATAAATCATTTAAGAATTTAAGTGCTGTTCATTTAAGAAGCTTTTTTTAAAAAGTTCCTGTATGCTAAAAATCAAAATCTAAAAATCAACAAACCTAATTTTATAAAAAAAATATCCTGTGAGAGTAGTTCACATAAATGTGCTTCGAATTTACTTTACTTACTTACTGAAAACTCTATCTTTTACTTTGCACCTTTATTGATTTTAAATGTATATAATTTTCATAAAAATTAAGCTCTTTTTTAAACTAGTACCTTTATACATTTGAAATTCCATTCTGCTTTTTTACTTTAACATTTTACCTAGTTTGGTTTATTGAAACATTCCTTTGAATCTTAAATTTAATCTTTTTTCTCTCAAAAGTGACGGTTTATTTGCTTCAGTAGCTTGATTTGAAATCATATCATTGAATGGATTTAATACAAATATATATATATATATATATATAAAACATCAGTAGTACAAACAACAATTTTAGAAGGCGCGAACAAAGATTTTATTTTAGGTACTTAACTGAATTGTTTCTCTGTTTTAAGGTTGTAAACCAGCTAGTAGCCAAAGTTGGCTAAATAAAAATTTTCTTCATCTCATGAATGAGAAATTGGGCAAAATGAATTAATATTTTATTTCCTATCCTGTTCAAGTTCTTTTTAACACATCTAACTTTCAATTTCAATTTTCCATTAAATTTTAATCAAACTTTTTGTATTCAAGTGTTTTATTTTAATCTGTAGTGTTTTTAATTTCAAGAATAGATATTGTAGTGCTCAATATTTCTAAACAGTAGTTCTGCTAATGGATCTTTCAATTAGCATAACTACTAAATGTGCTGTTTTGATTTTAGAAAAATAATAGTGACGATGGAGAATATACAATTTTCACTGGAAAAACTGATGTTGATAAATATGGTTATGTCGATCTCTGGAAAGGCAGCAAGTATGTATTAATTATTTCTTTTTTAAGAATGTAAATGGTATACCCAAGCAGCAAAAGATCGTTGGCCAACCATTGGCCAAGTATCGCCCCACGGAACGAGCGAGATTGGGGCGAGATCGGAGGCGATCTCGCCCCGACTTGTTTTCGACGAATTTGCCGATCCTTTGGCGACTTGTTATTATCACGGGCGACGTTATACCAAGCATTTCGCGACCTGTTTTATCAATGGGCGACCCAATACCAATCATTTCCCCATGTGTTTTAACAATCGGCGACCCAATACCAATCATTTCCCCATGTGTTTTAACAATCGGCGACCCAATACCAATCATTTCCCCATGTATTTTAGCAATGGGCGACCCAATACCAATCATTTCCCCATGTATTTTAGCAATGGGCAACCAAATGCCAATCAATAGGCAATTTATTTCTGAACACTTGCTGGTGTCAAATTGAAATATTAGTTTAATGGTTATTCAATTTTCTCAAACTCTAGAAACTAGTGTCATAATATTTAAAACTATCATACTTAAAAAATTTTGTCAAAAGACTGAAAATACGAGATATTTTGAATAGTTTACTTTTCTTTTTTACCTATTAATAGTAGTGTTTGTTATTTATTTTGATAAATTTAAAATTCCATAAAATACTTGTTTTCGATAAAAATTCATGGAAAATGTCATTCTAACAATTCTTCCAACTTTTTTTTAACTATTATTATAGCATAGATTTTACCACAATCTTACCCTATAAAATGTTTAAATTACATTTTTTTACTGCTCTTTAAAAAAAATAAACAAATGTTAAAATTATCTGAAATAATTTTAAATTTGATCACCTCAACATCTATCTACATATAAGATTTATTTCCTTCATTGATATTTCCTATTTATTTTCATTGTTTAATGCATGGGAAGAAATGTTAACATAATCATAGTTTCAATTATATAATTAATCAGTATGATTTTACCTGATATTAGAAATTTAAAAGTAGATGTATTATATATATTGCCTATATCATCTGTTTTTAAAAGCTATTTTATAAAAATTCGAAACAGAAAAATATATAATTCTTATTTAATTTTTTTTTTTTTTTTTTTTTTTTTTACTATACACACTTTTATATTGCTTAATGTGAGCAATAAACAAATAATTCCTAAAGAATAATGAATAAAACACAAATTCCTATTTTAACACCCTAAAATTTAATGCATTGGTTAAAAATAGTTTAAAACACTAAATTATATAATTCCTATTATATGTTTCTTCAATAGAAAATATTTTACAAGCACAAATTAATAAGTTACTTCAAATTTCTAATATTTTCATAATTTATGTTTAGTGAGGTTTAGATTCGTAGCAAAATAACAAAATTTGATCAATGTTAATCCCCAAATATTTCACAAATATGTTTCATAAAAATTCCATATACAAAAATGTAACGCTTCTTTCAATTTTTCTGATTCTATTTACTATTGATTTTACAAAATTACTTCATGAAAAAATTTTATACCTCATTATAAATTTTAGTGTTAGCTAATGTCCAATAGATAACATTTTACAAGCACAAAATAATAATTTACTTCAAATTTCTAATATTTTTTTTCTATTATCTATGATTAGTTTGGTTTTATGGCACAAGAATTAAATTTGATCTTTGATTAACACTGAATATTTCTCAAAAATTTTATACACAAAAATGCAGCACTTCTTTCAATTCTACAAAATTCCTTATATTTACTATTAACATGCAAAATTTCTTCAAGTTGTAGAAATTTTACACATTATAAATGTTAGTGTCGGTTGATGTCCAACATACAACATTTTACAAGCACAAATTAATAATTTACTTCAAATTTCTAATATTTTCTTGATCTATATTTAGTTGTTTGGTTTTGTAGCACAAGAACCAAATATAATTAAGGATTAACACTGAATATTTCACAAAAATTCCATACCCAAACATGGAACACTTCTTCCCATTATAGGAAATTTTATTTACTATTAATTTACAGTTACTTCATATTGCATTAATTTTAAACCTCATTATAAATGTTAGTGTTAGCTAATATTCAATAAACAACAATTTACAAGCACAAACTTACTTCTTATTTAATAACTTACTTCAAATTTCTAATATTTTCATAATTTATGTTTAGTGAGGTTTAGATTTGTGGCAAAATAACCAAATTTGATCTATGATTAACTCTGAATATTTGAAAAATATGTTTCACAAAAATTCCATGCACAAAAATACAACACTTCTTTCACTTATGCGAAATCTTATTTATTATTAACTTACAAAGTTACTTTATGGTGTAGAAATTTTATACCTCATTACAAATGTTAGTGTTAGCTAATGTCCAATTGATAACATTTTAAAAGCACAAATTAACAATTTACTTCAAATTTCTAATTTTTTTAAAAAATCTATGATTAGTTTGGTTTTGTTTAATGGCACAAGAACCAAATTTGATCTATGATTAACTCTGAATATTTCACAAAAACTCCATACCTAAAAATGTAAACACTACTTTCAATTATACAAAATTTCTTTAGACAAATATTTTTTTAATTATTATTTTCCCCTCTTTATTTTTAGGAGAAAAGAAAAACAACTATGCAAAACAATTTATTTACAAAGACCTTCATTAAATAATATTTTAGAAATACAAAGTAAAATAATAATTTACTTGAAATTTTTTACTGAATTTTCTGTAATGACTTATACATTCAAGCAAAATCCTGAAACTATGACTTATAATTTAGAAGAATAAATAATATTGACACAAAGTAATTTATAAAAAATTTATTTAAACTTTATTTATTATGTAATACTTGAAGAGTTTGAAATTTCTAAAAATCCACACACATTTATATAAATATTATATATATGTATAACTGAATCTTCAGCTACATATAAAAAATTATACATTTCATTTTTCCTTTTTGCTGAACCTAGAAAACAATTATAATGGTAATTGAAATTTCGCTTAATTTAAAAGTACAAATAAAACATTTGTTGACAATTGGAGATGAGTAATTAACAAGTAAAAGAGCTTCTTTTTGCAGATTTGATGAACCTAAAAAACATATTCCTTAATTAGAATAATGATTGAGCTTTCACTTCTTTTAAAAGTACAAATAAAATATTTGTTGACAATTGGAGATATGTAATTAAGGAGTAAAATAGATATATAGAACTTCATAAGCTTGATAATGTTTTCAATCTGATAATGAACTATATAGGCAAATATTATAATAATGTTTAGGACAATAGAGAAAAATAATATAAACTAATGGGTGTAAAATTTATGTTACTATTTTATGAAAGGTGAAATAATTATAAACTATTCACATAAGAGTATTCAAATATAACTACATAATTGCAAGTTTTAAAGATTTTTTTTTTTTTTTTTTGAAATTTACAATAAATATATTCTGCTAATCAATTTTTTTAGCCTTATGTCGAAATAAAAATAATAACACAAATGTTATTGCAAAATCAAAACATAAGAACGCAATTTAATATTTTTTAAAAAACTTTTTTCATTAGAAATTGTTGTTAACAAAAGGAAAGGCATTGTAAATGAAATGGAAAAATATCTGCAATAATTTAAGAACAGACACACACAAAAAAAAAGATAGGAAATAAAATCACTTGAAAAGAATACAAACAAGAAAAGAAATGATAATGGTCGCTTACGCCTAACGCTAATAATATCACGTGCAACTCCATGTTTCAGGTAAGCAACGAATTCGAACGGCTTCAACAAAAATAATCTTTTTTATTCACTATTTAGAATAAATAATATATTATTTACAAATATATAATAATAAAAACTTTACACTTACCAAGTTTCTTGAAATGACAGTATGCGTTGCTGGTTGAATTTCAAAATCCAATACACGCCAGGTGATTCATGGGAAATTTCTAAAATATGGTCGCATAGCGCCACCTAGGAAAAGCAACTTTCCCGACATCGAGGCAACTATGGGCCGATTGCTTTGAGCCGGTCTTTTTCACTAAGTCGCTGTAGGAGTTCGCCCCGATTAAAAAGCGATCTTCAGAGGCGACAGAAAAAAATATGGTCAAAATCCGATGTCGCGCCAATGCAAAGGTGACATTGGCAAAATACGGACGGCGTATATCAGATGGCTGCGATGCTTGGCCAATCGTTTAGCGACTTCTCTTGCTGCTTGGGTATAGAGATCAAAACTGCCATTTTAATACAATTAATATTTATAGAGAAATAAATTTTTTTTAAAGTTAATAAGACATTTACAAAGCCTTAAATTTTAAATGGTATAATATCTTGTAAAGTAAGAAGATTTATTGAAAATCGTTGTAGAGCCAACATTTTCTCAACTGTCTTAAATTGATAATAATTTATTTTATCTTGAATTTAAGCTAAATATTATTCATATAAATAATTCCATCTTTCTATACTCGGTTCTTTTCATTTTTTTAAAAAATATGTGTTTATATTCTAATCATTTGAAATATTTGCCATAATTTCTGAATTTTAAAATATTAAATACTTTCGAAATCTCACCATTTAGTATTTATCTTTTGATTCTTTTTCAGTATGGTATAGCTGATTAATTCTGAGACATTGATATAGTAATATTAACAGTGGGTTTGCAGTTGTATTGGACAGTATGAAATTCTTAGAGTTCGACTTTACAATCAAATAATATAACATGTAATAGTTTAGACTATGTAAATAACACTTATTTCTGATATGCCTAATCTTTTAGTTTCCTTGTATTCAGTTATATAAAGTGAAAGTATCGGAAGTTGCAAAAATTCTTGTGTACTTGAAAAATAAGTGCACCAAACTGAAATTTTGATAAATCTGCTCATCTGGATGCATTTTTTGGAATCATTTCTTTCTGTTTGTTGATGTGTGCACTCAAAACAGCAATGAGCTGCAGGCATGAAAACTTTTGTTTGGTCATGTATTTTCATCTAATTTGTGGATTTTTATCAAATTGTGGGTAACAATCATTTACGGAAAGTCTGTCAAAAATATTTATGTAGTGGAATGAACATTTTTGATTTGTATTTCTGATAACATTGTCTCATTAATGATTAGAGATTTACATTAATTATAAAATTATTTTTTTGCAGAAATCTATCTGCAAGACATCCTCCTTGCAACAGGATACAAGGAACAGGTATTATTTTTTCTTGTATAGTAACTGCTTGGAATGATTCAAGAAAATTATTAAGTAATAATATTTCAGACTGTTTTAAATTTTGAAGAAATACTTTTTAATTTCAATATAAGAGAAATAAATAAAATTTGAAAATAAGCCTTTTAGATATAAGTATATTAAATAATAATTTTTGAGAGATATTTTATTATTAAATTGCTAGTAGAATTTGCATAGTATTGTCCCTGAAGTATGTTGGTGGAACAGCAAATTCAATACCACAATAACATAAAATAAATCAGTTAAAATTATTATTGATTTTGCATGTTTGTTTTTATTTGTGATAAAGTTATCATTTGGTAAACATTTACAGAAAATCAAAATAAATACCTGAAAATGAAGGCTCAGTAAAAAAAAAAAAAAAAAAAGTGAAGTAATAAATATAATTTAAAGATTTGCTATAAACAATGCTGCTAAAATAAAATATGGTAAAAAGTAATTTTCTTAATTATAAAACATTGGCCATGACTGAAGAATATCAATGAATTCAAAATGATAATAATTTAATATAATGCTTAAAAAAATGAAGTAAAAAAATAAATTCTTTGGTTGTGTACAACTACAGTATATTGTACATAGTGAGCTACAGATAATAAAACTCAAAACAAATAACTGAAAATGAAGATGCACTAAGAAAGAAGTATGTGCCATCGAAAGAGTTAATAGTATTCTTGATTTTTAAATTTGGCAACCTTGTCAAGTCAGCAAAAAAAAAAAAAAAATAATAGAGGATTAGATATAAATCAGCAAAGAAAGTTTTTTTTTTAAACAATCAATTAAAAAATCAATAAAGAGTTTTGATAATTCTCTTTTAATTTAGAGAGAAATTCTCACATAATCACCTCCAAAAATTTGAAAATGCTAATTTTAGAAATTTTTATTTTCAATTCTTAAATTTTTTTAAAAAAAAGAACTTCAAAAAAAAAAATTCTTAAGATTCACATTTATATCAAAAGTGTAAAATAAATTTCTTCAGAATGATAATTGTTTGCTTTCTCCAATATGCTTATTTTTTTTCTATGAATATTAGAAGTTACATAAGCTCATAACATAGACAATTATGCACACACAAAATTTTTTAAAAAAAATATGAAAAATAATACAAAATATTAAATGTAAAAAATTGATTTTTAAAAAAATCAGACTGAGGTCACTATTACAACTATCTGCATGACCACCATCATTTGTATATAATCACCACAAATACTTCCTTTGATAAATACAGATACTGCATATATATTCAAGATAAGCATGTGCATTTATTATTACTATTACCTATATTTCTTATTAGGTTAATAAGAACCAAAAGAAATCCCCCAAAAGGAGAAATTTTGCTTTATTAAAGCATTTATTTTTAAAATTTTAAACCACATTCTATAATTTTTACAAGTACAGTATATTATAGCACCGTAGTTAGTTATATCAATTTTGAATGATATTCTATTGTAATATATATAAGTTTTTTCAGCATACACTTATAAACATAATTAAAAGATTTTTTACATTTTTTTTTCTTGTGGAAGTATTGTTAAAATGTTTACACATTAATTTCTAGTTTTTAGTTCTGTAACTTAAGAATATTAATTTTTATATGAATAAGTTAAAAACATCTCACTAAGAAATAGCACAAATTAAATTTATAAAACATTGAATTTTGATTGCAAAATGGATTTCAGTAATTGAAGGTTTCTTCTATTTAATTTAAATCTGTGAAAATAGCTCTTCAGATGATATGCTGAGATATTTTTTAAAACTTTATTTCACTTGGTTATGTATTTCAAATTCTTCTACCTGGTTTGTGGAACTAATTAAAAGATCATTAGTTGGGATCTGATTCTACTTATAAATACTTTTATATAAATCGAGGAAAAGACTAGTAAATAATTTTTGGAAGGAAATTTTGCATTAAAAAATACACCTTTCAAACATATCAAAAGAATAAATATATTTTAAAACAAGTGCTACGTTAACAGAAATATTTGCATGACTTTCTAAAATCTAACTAACTTACTTTACCACTAAATGACTCCCCCCCCCCTTTTCTTTCTTTCTTTTTTTTTTTTTTTTTTTTTTTTTTTTTTGCTTATACAAAATTTCTTCATAGCAATCTTCTCAATTCAATTTTAATTTTTTTCTTTGTAGCAATTTTTGTTCCTTACTTAGCAGTTAAAATATGTTCTTCAATCAAGTCTAATGCATCCAAAATTTTGAACCCTTTTTCGATCGAGGCCGAGTTTTTTTAAGTTGCCAGTGTTTGTGTATTTTTTTTAAATAGATCTGAACCTGAAATATCAGCTTCGAAAATAATAATTTGCTTTTGCATATGTTTTAAGTTCCTTGACTGTTAGCTGTTTGTAAATTTTAGCTATTTGCTGTGCAATTCCAGCAATTCATTGATATCTATAATTAATACTCAAATATAATTTCTTGATAAGATTGACAATATCTTTTTGTTACTTGTGCTCTTTTAGAGGTATCTCCAATTCACTTTTGAAAAAGGATTGTCACATCTTCTTTTCATTTTTCTAGTTTCTTTACTTTTTTAAAATTTGATTGTAAGACTTGTACCCTTGTAGGAAGTAAAATATTATATTCATTAACTGTACAGATGGCATTCCCTGCATCTATTTGTTCTAAATATAGGGGGGGGGGGGGCAAAATGTATACTTCTAATTCGCACAGTTTTTATATTCAGAAAAGATTTAAACAATTTTCTAATTTACTTCTACTCTAAAATACCCAGATTTAAAACATTTTTTAGTATTGATATATGATGTATATATGTAAAGATTTAAATTCCCTTTCTAGATTTTGGCAAGAAGTTTCTAGATTCATAATTAAGAGATTAATTACATTCTTAAGAGATTAATTTTGAACTTAAAGGATTAATAATGCCAGAAAAGGCAACTTAAAGGCTTTTTGGTTGCAAATATTTAATATTTCTTTTTTTCTTAATGTACTTGTGAATTAGGATCCCTCATTAGCAAAAATAGTCTCAAAATTAGCCATCTTACATGTAAAAAATATTTTTTGGTTGTGTTTATTTATTTGAAAATATTTTTGTCTTGGTAGAGGTCTTATTAATTTTATTCACACACATTAATATAGACATAATTGGCTCAAGAAAGTTTTAAAAATACTAAGATATAAGAAAAATATTAGAGCACACAGTTAAAGAAATTGCAACACTTCTCAAAGACTACATTTAACGATGAATTTCTGCCCATGCGTATCAATAGAAATTATGTAACAAGTTTAATTCAAGTTGAAAAAAAAAAAGCAACCTATGTAGTAAAAGTAAAATTGTGTGTATGAAGTAATTTCAATATTGGATTAGAATAGATGCAATTAAACACTAAAAATAGGCTTGATACTTCAACTGGGAAAAATGACAATGTTATAAAAATTGGTTCAAATTATTTTTAAAAAAAAATTGATTAGAATCATAGAAATAAATATTTAGAAATGAAATTTATCTCGCTCAAATGCTGATTTTTTATTTATTTTTAAGATGGTGTAAAAGTAATTTTTTATGCATTTGTTTGTTCAAAAATTACAATGAAAATATGTAGAATCTTTCAATTATTGTTTTGTCTAATTTGAAAGATCATAGAAACTTTTTAATAGCACATTAAATCCATTTAAGAGAAGGAAGCATGTGTGAATCTGTTGTGAAACTGTATAGGATTTTTTCCAATTTATATATAGAGAGTTTTTTAAGGTTGGTACAATTGTTATATTTTTAATCAGTAAGTTACCACTGATATATAATTAATCTTCTGTAGTTGTAATGACTTTACTGGTAGATTTATTCCCCTGTCATGTAATTTGCATCATATCTAATAATTAGCTTTATTGATAAAGAAAATATATGGAAGATGAATTTTTAGGATCTTTTTGAATGAATTTGTAGGATGGTTTTTTTTCTCTTTCTCCTTTGTGTTTTATATGTTTTTTTTTTTTATTATTATTATTATTTATCCTTTTTATAGCTGGAGACATGTGGCCACCTTTCAGAGTTGGCAAGCATGAGAAATTAAGTCTTTTTGTGGCTGATATATGCAGGTTAGAATAATAAGACAATTATCACTGCAGACTTTTCAAAATATTATTACCTTAAAACTTATTTTGTCATACATTTTCAGTACTTTGGAGTTAAGCTATCTTGAAGATGTAGATGTAAATGAGATCGAATCTCATAGATATTGGTTGGATCATACTGCATTAGATAATGGAAAGTATGAAGAGCAACATGCTTGTTTGTGTACAGATTCATGTATGCCTGCAGGAGCATTAGATATTGAAACTTGCCAATATGGTTTGTGTTTTTTTTATTTTATAGTTTATAGTATAGTTTTATTAATGAATAGATATTTGAATTATAATATTTTATGTCACTGTTATTATCAGTCTTGAAATATGATTTTCTATTAAATATAATCCATATTGAAATAACTAGTTTAATTAGAGTTTGAAAGATTTTGTAATTTTCTGTGACAGATTTAAAGAGAAAAAAAATCTTTACATGATGTAAATGAATCATATTATATGAAATTTATTGAATTTCTTTGCATAAAGTTATAAATTTCAGACTTTTCTTTGCATTATTTTGCTTTACATTTACTTCTATATTTTTGATATTTGCTCTAAAATATTTATCATGAAGAAAATTTTATGGATTATTATTGTGTAATTTTATTGATTAGTCTAATATAGAGAGTTCTGTTATTTAATATTCATATAATTGTGAAAAATATTGCCGAATGTTCATATTTTTCTTTTCATATACATGAAAATATTTCAATTTTACAATTAACTCCTGAAATGGTAATGATTTATTTCATGAAAGAAATTTACAAATGTGCTTTTCAACATTACCTCCACACCAGTAATAGAACTTGTTATACTTTTATTTAGAAAATTCTGCTTAAAATTTCACCAAAATTCTTTTCTCTTATGTAACTCTTGTAATGGTTTTATTATTGCTTAGGTATATGTGCATAACTTCAATTGCTAGAATGTAGACATTTTTAAATAATTTAGCAATGTACCTGTAATTAAATCTTCAGGGGTTCCCGCCCCCCCCCCAATCTTTAGATGAAAGGAATAACCGATTAAACTAAAATTTTTAGACTATTTTTTTCTATGAGAATTGGTGATATGTTGCATAAAAAAGCAGCACTTGTTAACTGGGAAAAGTAAAATATTATAAAGAGAATATGAGAAAAATGCTCACAGCTTTTGCACCTTTGAAATGAGAAATTCCTGGAAAAGAAGTAGAAATTCTTATGTCTTTAAAATTAAACTGTGTGAAATTATATATACACAATATTATATATAAACAGTATTATATATATATATATACACACTGTAATTATATATATGCAGTTTCATCTTTCAAAATATATTTTATTCAAAATTTTATAGGTACTCCAGCTGTTGTATCATTCCCACATTTTTTGTATGCTGATCAGCATTATCTTGAAAAAATTGATGGTCTGAAACCAGATCCTGAAAAGCATATGTTCATTATTGATTTAGAACCTGTAAGTTAAATATGGTTATATAAATATTTACATTATTCATATTTACTTTTTTTCTTTTAATCTAATTTCAAAGAGTTTATTATTTCAAGTAAATTTGAAACTTTCTATTTAGTTCATAAAAACTGGTTATGTATTATTATGTTAATTTGAATGTTAAAAAGTTTTTCTTAATTTTCTTGATCTATTAATAGAAAATATAATATTATGACATAACAATGTAATTTATAGTTAATAATTTTAAAACCATGGTTTATTAATCAATTCATATTTGCTGTTATAGCAATATTATGGACTGTCACTGTGTAGTTTGAAATCTTTTTTCATATAACATATCCAGTTAATTCTGTAATGGACAGAGTTTAAAATGATTGCACTTAAAATTATCATTTGCTTTATATTATAATCATAAATTGACATGCTCAAATATGTGCAAAAATGCTAGTTAAGTGAGATCACTATATTTAATGTTATCAGACTTGAAGTACATAATTGGCTGATCTTTCATTTTGAATTAGTGCTGATGATTGTTTATAGGATTCATTTATAAGGAAATATTGCTTTTTCATGAAATGAAGTTGACATTCTTTTGTTTGGGCTAGAGCAGTCTGGATTGATTTAAAGGGAACAGCTATGCTGCCAGGTCTAGTGTGAAATTTGTTGAGCAACCATAATCATTATTGCCTATGACTAAATTATGAAATTAAAAAAAAAACAACCCTGGTTTGAGTATTAAAAGTAAAATTGATATTATGAAAAGGTGTGATAGTTATTTTAAAATTAGTCAATGTATTGCTGCAATGCAGTTGAACATTTCACAGCCTCTTTTTCATAAAATCTTCACAAAGCTTTTGAATGGGATCAAGTAACAGTGATTTTGATTATAAAAGGGATGAATATTTTTTAATCCCTTTAATGAATGAGTTGAGTACTTTTAATTTAAAACCTAATGTTCAGCATTATTTAACAAATTTTTTGAGGAGGATGCAAATAATGTATAAGAAAATTATTAAGGACTAATTTTTTCTAGGCAATAATTAATCGACAATAAATGATTTTTTAAAATTTATTTTTGAAAGAAACTATATATGACAGTGAGAACTTTTTTTTTTTACTTGGTGTGATAAAAATATATTTAATTTTGCCGTAATTGGTTATTTTTATCAGTGAATTAAGATCATTAGAATTTTAAAGTTCTGGAGTGACCACATTAAAAAGCAGCCATTGTATTTCTGAAATCCAAGCATGAATAAATAAATTTGCAAAACTAGCTGATATGTAAAGAAAAAAAGACTGGGATCAAAAAAATATTTATACTGAATAATAATTTAGGAAGTATTTGTTATAAAACTCATTTATTTTGTTTTATACTTATCTTTGTTTGTGTGAAGAAGATTGTGTTTCTCGTGATTTAAATTTTTTTCCAATTTGCAGTAGAATTGAAATATTATGTAATTTTAGAAATATGTTCAGTATTGCTTATTGTAAATTATATTTGTGAAGTACACATTCATACATATTTAGCTTATAGAAAAAATCAAATAAAAAGAATTAATTTTTTAGAAATTGGGGATACCTGTGAATGTGAATGCTAGATTGCAGATAAATGTTGCCATTCCAAATTGTGATGAAATTGAGTAAGTATTTATTCTTTATTTTTAACTTTCTTAGAACCATTCTGTGTGAATCATAATGATATTTTTAATGAATATTCTGGTTATTAAATTATTATACAATAAAAAAAAATCACAACTCTAAATTGAAAATCTTTTTTAAAAAATATTCTTCTTTTACATTTCTCTAAATAACTTTTAGCTTTTAGTAAAGCTATTAAAAATATTTATTTTCATTATATTTGTTTTCTGTATTTTGATAAATAGCCCTAGTGTTGCTTTAAAACAGAACGTTAATATAACTAAACTTCTGTATTTTGATGAGAAGCATATCATCTTTTGTGGGCTTAAAATTTACCATGAAAAAATTATTTTTTAAAAAAATGTACAAGTTGGAAAATTTTTATTATCAAATTGATTTTTTGTTAAATCACCATTTTTCTTCTTTTTTTTTTCTGTAATATATTTTTAGCATAAATATTTTATTAAAAAATTCTTGTAATAAATGACTTTGTAACATATAAAAGTGCTATATTTCTGCTGCATTATGGAAAAGAAATAACACTTTCTTCAATTCTATGAGGTATGTTTATAACCTTTAATATGGTGTATATTTTACATTTGTTATTAATTATTGACATTTTTGATTTTTAATATTTAATGAAATTTGCATAGTTAATTAATTTGATATATGTTTACTAGCTGTATAGTATCTATAAATTGCAACATAAATGTTACAAAAGTTTGTTCAAAATACTGTACTGGCTTGATTATATTTGACATCATTTCATTCATGGATGGTAGATGCTTATATGGAAGGCATTTCTTAGTATCATTAGATTTTTAATTAAAAATTAATCTGAATCAATAGTTTTCCTCATTAACTATCAGGAGAATAATACACAAATTTTAAATAATTTATACTATATTAAAATTTCACAAAAACTTAACTTTTTGTAAATTTAAATCTTTTTCTTTAAGTGTAATAAATATTTAAGAATTTAATTATACTTTCCACAATTCATTTCATTGTCTTAATTGCTGCATTTATACACATGCATGCAGCAGTAATATTAAATGTATGTTTGTGTGCATGTTGTTTGTTACTATAATTAAGATTAAATTTTTAAAGATAATATAGAAGTCAAAGGATAAATTTTAATGCAGGATAAAGAGTTTTTGTTGCATTGATGTTAAGTGGTATTTATTAGTTTAGTCATTGTTTTTATTAAAAGTAAGATTGATTTTTTAATATGTATATATTTTTAACTAACTTTAACTTTTTTTTTCCAGAAATATTGAATTACCTAAAGAAAAAATATATTATCCTATTTTTTGGTTTAGCGAGGTAATGCTTGTTTTATAATTTCTTTGCTTTAGTTTTAATAATTTATTTAAGTAATATAATATTTTTTGATTTTCATAATATGACTGCCATTTAAAAATGTAATCTATAATACTAATT
The DNA here is from genome assembly GCF_947563725.1 of Argiope bruennichi. Taxonomy (NCBI): domain Eukaryota; kingdom Metazoa; phylum Arthropoda; class Arachnida; order Araneae; family Araneidae; genus Argiope; species Argiope bruennichi. Next base: position 112,023,905 of record NC_079160.1, on the reverse strand, counting down.
CTAAGTAAAAAAAAAAAATTGAAATTATATTTATACAAATAATTCATTCTGAAAATCATTATTTCTAGTTAAGTCTTTCTCCAATAAATAATTTTCCTTTCATTCTTCTCTTTCAGTCAGCATCAATTAATCTTGAAACAGCAGAGAAGCTAAAGTTTGTTACGAAAATGCTTCCTCAATATGTGACGATTGGATGTTTTTTGTCTGTATCATTTGGAATAATTATTCTTCTTCTTGCAGTACACAGAAGTTTTCAGCGTGGCAGGCGGAAAGTAGGTTTCTCTCATTCTAGATTATAAATTTTAAACCACATCCTGCTGAAATTCCCCATTTCATTCAAATTATAACTTTTGAAGTTTCATTAAGGTATAAAAATTTTAGAAAAACTGAAGTTATATACACAGCAATAGGATTTTTAAACAAATTTTATGGATGCTATAAACATGCTTTATAACCTGAGATAATATTTTTGTTTCTTTCTTTTTTAAAAAAAATAAATTATTTGCCACTTTTGGCAATCAGTTATTCATCTGTCATATTAATATAATTAATTTAAACCTGTTTAAATTAAAATGTGTCATAATAATTACTATTTTAAATCGTACCTTGATAACAAACGTAGTTGATTTATTAATATTGCTTGAAAAATGGAAAAATTAATTAGTGAAAATCTATGTAATTGTTTAGGGTGGAAATACTTTGAAAGTGTTATTTTGTTCTATCCCTCAAAAATGAGAATAGTATGAGGTCATTTATTGTTGATGAAATATTTATGAGTCATGATCTTTCATATTAAATTAGTGAAATTGGAGCAGTGGTTAAGGGTGGAAAACTGGTCCTTATTAACCATTTCCACTGTACAAATTTTTGCACTTTTTGTCGGTATTTATGTAATCCAGCTCTATTTTCTGAGGTAATAAAATATGTAATATCCATTCTTCTAATATGCTAATGATTATAGGTTACTTAAATCTATCTGTAAATTGCATGATGTGACATGTACAAAGAATTTTTTTTTCGAAGCATTTTGCAAATCATTAATTTGACATGCAATTTACCTTTAGAATAATTGGTGGCTCATTAGAGTTTTATTTTCAAGTTTATTCATATTTTAGAATTTTTTTTTCTTAAATAACTGCAGAGCACATTAATACACAAAAACCAATTTTATTCCCATGTAGTTTTTAAAATTTTTGTAAATTTAAAAATTAAATGCATTTTTTAATTATTTTAGTTACAAGATTTTTATTACACATATTGCAATAATATTTCATTTTTTGTGCTTATGATTTTTTTTTTTACTTTGCTAGTTATTGATATATAATTAATAGTAAATATAAAAGAAATAAAATAGAAATAGAGGAATCAAGCCTTAAATATTATCATTCTGTAATATTTTGAGTTAAAAATTCATATTTCCATTACAATTTTTTCTCATTTTCTGCTTGATCTGGTGCATCATTTATCAGAATCCCAGTCATTTTTTATGTGGTATCTGTTCTTCTAAACTATCTATTATATATTTTGTTATTACAATTTTATTTAGGTTAATTTATTTTAGGTATGTGAAAAAGGAATTTTGTAATTTATTTTCACTAAAATTTAATGCACTTATGTTTTTTTGATAAAAGTATATTATTCAGTATTTTCAGAACTTAATTTTCAGCTAATGAATGGATTTAATTAAAAGGTTATTATACATTAGTAACGCCATCTGGTATTGAATTTGAAAAATAAATTGATTTGAAGATTCTTTATGTTTATAATAATGAATTATAAATTAAAGACTAAAATACTGTTTAATGCATTGATAGAAATGTCAAAAACTGATTTTATTAATTTTTTATTTGTTTATATTTTTTGTTTTTCCATTATATAGCCAAAGAAGCACCCAGTATATACAGTATACAAGCCAGTTAACCCTCCATCAACCAGATGGAATATTGAAATTCATCCCAACGAGTTTCGCAAATGATGGTTGGAAGATAGAAAATCATCCTTTGTACATTCAAGTGTTGTCATTTTAAGAAGATTCAGGTGCTGGATAGTCCCATTCTATGGGTTAATTTGTTCATAAAAAAATGAATGCTTGAAAGGATTAGAAACCTAAAGGACTTAGTGTTTTAACAACAGACTTCATTAGAAGTGCCATTTCAGTCATGCTAAAAGATTATGTACATATGTTTTCTACAAGCTTCTCACTTTTTTGTAAAATGTGTTTGTTATTGAAAAATTTATATGTATATAAATGACATTATTATGAATTTAAATTTTGATATACCATTGCAGCTCTTTTTGCAAGAGTTTTTAAAACAAATGATCTGATAAATGTTTTTCTCTTTTATTGAGATTACATTTATTCCAATCAACAGTGCTCAAATACTGCATGTATTTTATATATCAACATATCATTTATTTATATGTTTCCTTGCATTTGTTGAATTTTCTGCAAGATATGTGGCAACTCTATAAATGGAAATTTTTATTTAATAACTTAAAACTCAGTCGACTTGGTTTTCTTCCTGAATTTTATTAGACTCCTAAAAAATTTGTCAACTTTCATTGTTTCACATTATTGAAAGTATAAATTATGAATTCTTTGGTGTTTAAAAGGTATATAAAATGTATATTTCTTACAAAATGTGCATTTTTAAAATCATAAAATTACTATAAAGTAGAACTTTTCAACTTTTTTGTTTTGTTTACAGTCCCTTTTAAGTAGCAAAAGTGGTTATCAATTTGAAATTTCTAATTTGTTCTTGATTCCAAGTAGATAAGAAGGATAACAATAAATATAAATGATTTTATTGTGGAAAAGAAATTTAAGTGAATGCTTCCATTTATAAAATCTTGTTGAAATATTTTGATATCGTTGATTTTTGTTTTATAATGTTAAAAATTCTATATGAATATTTTTATGACCACAAAATTAATGCACTAAATTCTGCTTTGGATTACATCCTTCAGTTTATAAAGCCCTGATATAAAAAATACTAAAAGTATAGTTTTAATTTATCATACTATTCATTGGGGTTTAAACAATCATAATTATTTTTGCTAATCATTCTCCTTTCATATTACATATAATTTATATCCTTAAAAATTTTTAGTTCATAGTTAAATATAAAAAGATTAGATATGCACTAAAGTTACTATAATGAATTATAGTTTGACAAGGGAAGTGCTAAATATCTCTTATTAAAAGCAAAATTGAATTACAAAGGCTTTTTTTATATGAATCAGGTTGACTTTGCTGTTTTTAAGAATGAATTTTATATGTATTTAATAATCTATAAGAATTCCAATTTCTTGCCTCTTATGAAGTTTGCTATGGTTTTATTTGTTTTGAGAGTCATAATATATTTGAAATGATTATGATTTGTTACATTTATCTGACTATCTACTAATGTGAGAAGCCTTTTATATTCTGTGATGGAAAATATTCAATATTTGTGTTTTGTTTTGCTAATTGCCATTCAGATATATTGTTTTGTTACTCTGATAGAATGTATATTTTATATAGCATTTTAAAGACTTTTATAGATCTCTATATTAATTTTGTAAATGTTTGTTAACTTTATGTGTGCCTGCGTAGTAAATGAACCGTCCACCTCTCTTGCAGTTTTTATTATTCACAAAATTTTGCATCGCATTGGTTAGAACATGTAATATATTGAAGCTTTTGCTTTTTATTGAGGTGCTGTTTTCATTTTATTGTGGGAAATCTGTTTGTTTTTTTAATCTTATTATTAAGAATTATTTTTAAAAAAAATAGTGGCTGGAATTATAATTGATATTTAAGAAATGTTTTTGTCTTGAAAATGTCTTCACATTAGATTGGTTGAAAAAACATTTCTGAATTTATTCCAACTTGTGTTATATGTTTTAAGCTATACTGCATTTAAAATGTTAAAAAACAACTTATATTAAATATTTAGAATTTTTTGGTATTTTAATTTATAATTCTAGTCCAGTAAATATTGCAATGCAAGATTATATTTATTTTAAAATTTTTAATTTTAAATTGTTTTATATTATTGTTTATGAATTGATAATCCCTCAAAACATTTTGACAAACATTAAAAGCTATTTGAAAGTAATAAATTTATTTTACTCTGTGTTTTTTTGTTTTTTTTTTCCTTTCTTTCTTCCTGTTTCGGATTCTGACTTCTAATTTCTAAATTATTTGCTGTGACAAAATGCCAAAAAAAAAAAAAAATGTTTTTGTATTATGTTGTTATATGTTCTTTTTCCATCATAAGTTAGCTTAATTACAATTCAATATGTGTCTAGTATATTTAATGTTTATTTTGTGTTTTTCTTCATGGTGCTATGTCTTTGAGTATTTGTATCATTTTACACTTTTTATGTACATCAATTCATTTTTTCATTGTGATTTTTTTAAATATAATTGTTTTATTTTGAAATGTACAAAATGCATAGATAAAGTTTAGAATTGTTCATGCTAAAGAAAAAAAAAAAAAAAATTCTTTAGCATGTTAGCCAACGTGTCATTTCATGGCTATTAACTATATAATGAATTTTAGAATTTATTTTGATTGTATATAAATGTGTTGACATTTCGATGGAAAGAAAATTTTATATAAAAAATCATTAATAAAATGAAATCATTAGTAAACAGCAGTAAAGTTAAAATGTGTCATAAATCATTAAAAAAATAATAGTTTTTAATTTAAGCTTTTAAAAGCCATACCTATTTTTTGAAATTAATGTATGGTATGAATAAATATCATAAAACTTGATTATCTTAAATTTCAAGATTGAATTTTTCTGGTTTTTTTTAATTTTTAATATATTTGATCATAATTATTTTTTTGTCTCCTAATTTTATATAAGGCATTCATTAAAACCTGTTGATAGGCATTCATTTGCAATTGAAAAAATGCTCTAAATAACAGAAAGTTTTATTAATTTGAATATAAAATGTAAATGTCGTATTTAAAAAAAATTCAAAGGCTGAATTTGTATTCAATCCCCTTACCCTATTGGTTTATATTTAGTAAATCATTCTTGATGCACTAAAATTTTAAACAAGTTGCCATATTTGTAAATAAAAATTGCAAATTTTGAACTCTGAATTTCATTATATTTTAAGCTAGTCATCAGTCATCTCAAGGAAATTCCATGCATTACTTAGCAAGCTCCTGCAAGAAGCCATTGATGTTATCTGAAGAAGCAACAAACGATGCACTCATAACTTTGACAGTTTATCACAGAACTATTTTTGTTTAAAATATTAATGTGTCAAGAATATTTTCTTAAATATGACTTAATAAGGGCAGTATAAAAATTCAGACTTTGTTAATTTATTTCAGCAGTACAATAATTGACACAAATAATTTTAAAATATAATTCTTTGTAGTTTAGAGTATTTCTTCAGTTAGAAATATATGCCCAACTCTATAGTTTAGAAACAAGTTTTTGAAATACAATTAAGAGTGGGCACTCTGCACATCATCAGTTATGTAACTAATATAATTTGCTTAGTAAATCTTTACATTTCATCTATAAACCTTATTAAAAGTTGGGCAGTATAAATGCAATTGAAATTATAGTGTCATATTGACATCATGTATTTAACTCTACAGTTTGATGAAAATGTTATAAAAATAAATAACTATATCTTACTTTGCTGTTTGTAATTCTTTTTTTTTTGTATAAATTTTTAACAGAATAAAAATTCCTGCTCCAATTATTTATCAAAAAACTGTCATGTGTGTTTCAGATTATGTATAATATTTTGATTGAAAATAGAAATATTTTTAAGCCGTTCATAACAGTTCCTCATTTTCCAGTCTTTTTTTACTGTCCATTTGTTATTTTGTGATAAAAAAAATAATCATTAATAAATGATACTTTTATGTACATTTTCATTTTGATAAATTTGTTGTTTAATAAATTTGTATTCAGAATTGACTATTGTTAATTTTTTATGCATATTAGACATATGTTATAGATAAAGACCTTAAAAATTCAATAAATAATTACAGATCCATTTTTACAAATATCAATTCAGTAATAATTCATATTCAACTGTTAATGTTTTTCATAATAGTGGATCACTATTACATTATTAGGGCTGGAACAAAGCCTTCTAGGAAGCTTTAGGTAATGCACAACTCGAATCCCCCTTTTCTTCTCCGAACTTTTAAAATCAAGTATTTTTTAATCAATTTTGATTTAATCTTTCTAGAAGTAGTTATAAAAGTAGCAAATGCTGAAAACAAAACACTTAATTACAGATCGTTTTCTAAAATGCTGACTTCAGTATATTGTGTAAAAAAATAAATAAATAAAACATAATTTTAAACAAAATAGTTTTTAAAAGACAACAGAATCAAAGTAATATTTAATAATAGAATCGAACATTTTTTTTTTTTTTGAAATTATGAAACCCAATAATTTTAGAATTATAAAATGACATAAAACTTGCAAATGATAAACATTAAGGAATGTTACTAAAATAATGTTCCAAAATTAATTTAAACAATTTTTAATTTGAATAAATTCGATTGCATGAAATTTGTAATTAAATGAAAACATAAAATTAAATTACTTTCATAACATTGCAAAAAAAATATTAAAGGCTAGGGCTTTAGGATCACTTATATAATAATCCGTCTCTGCTTGTGCTCACGAATTAGATATTTGCATGCTTAAGTTGTGCAAAATAGTGCTATACTACCTATCGCATTAATGAATATTAATTGTTTGATTAATCTTTATAAATTCTTTTGGGTTGTTTTATAATAACTATAATTCTTATTTTAAGTGAATTTATCATGGAAAAAAATTATTTGTTGCAATCGAGTTTCTAGTATTAAATGGGAATAGTGGTTAAAAATAAATTCTGTTGTGATGAAGTGCAATTTGAGATGACAGAGTATCTGCATTTAAGAATACTAATTATAATCAAAAAATTCAATAATATTTATGATTTTTTAGAGCAACAATCAATTCCATTCAGTGCTATATCTATACTTTTCTGTTGTATTTACAAATTTAAATTCTAAGATATGCAATTATACCCTAACTCTTAATTTTACTCAAACTATCATTTATTTGCTATTATGTTTCACCTGCTTTTAAAAAAAACGTAGCTTTATTTGGTGTGCATTCGATAACTAATATTTTTAGGGAAAACTCCACAATTAATGCATGAACACAGGTAACCAGATCAGGTGACTTTTTTTTCTGTACCATCTTAAATAAAGTAATAAAAATTACACTTAGAGCTATAATATGTGGTACAAATATATTTTGGACAATATTCGTGTGTACTTATGCTCAATATTTTTAAAAAATTAAAGTTGTGTTTTTCTGAAATTATCAGTAATATTTATCAAAGATATTATTAAGCATAATGTTGTTTTCTACATAATTTTAAAAGTTAATACCAAAGGAGAACTTTTTTTATTTATTTATTTAACATAGCTTCAACAATAAAAGAATAATGATTAAATCTCATAAAACAATTTCAATTTAAATACACAAATTTTTTAAAAAACTTTTTTTTCAAATTTTACTTTTCTTAAATATAAAAAAGAGCAAAAGATCAAATTTTTATCTTTAGAATCATGTTTCAGAATTTTAGAACAACGAAAGAATAATTCATGTGCACTATCAGGTTGAAATACTATCAAATATTTCAATTATCTAGAGAAATACCATAATTTTGACTTATTTTAAAATTTAGCAACATTTTTGAAAAAAAAAATATTCCTAAATGCATGTTTTAATGCCCTAAGTATATTTATGATACACTGCCAGTTACTGATTTAAAGAATAGACAACGCACATCTCCTTTTATTTTTACTAAAAATGACTATTTAATGTTCAAAAATATTACATTTAAAAATTTATCAACAACTTTTAAAATCTGAAATGTTTTGGAAACATTGTTGAAAATGATTCAAAGAATATATTCTCAACAGCTTATCTTCCTCTGGCATCATCAGAAATAGATCTCAATCAATTGTTCATGCAATATTTATCAAGACTTATAAAATGTCAAGATAAATCATGAACATAGTTATTTCAATCATGTTGCCCATCAAAACTAATTAATTTTTTTTAATTCTGTAAAATATTTTTTTAAATATTTCTCATTTATGATCATATTAGTTATATGCCTTTTCATCATAGCCCTGATTTGTTTCCAATTGTATTGATAAACTATTTTTTTTATATGATGCAAAGCTTCGGTTATATTTTCTTTTCAATTCAAACCTCTAGAACATCTTTAAGGAGGATGTGAAGTTTAATACTAATATCATGACATGTTAATTATTCATAATTGATGAATTAACAGAAGACAAATTGTTCTGGTGCTAATTATAAAGGCGATGAAGAAGAATTTTCAAAAGTTATCCCATTTTCTTTTAAGGATTCAATTAACTCCATTAAAAACTTTGAATAGATTTTGTTTTCTAAAACACTTACGAAAAAACATTCAATGAAATTTGATTAAAAATTACTTTACTTAAAAGCAATCAAAACATCATGTAATGAATAGATATTTTTAATTAAAAATATACCTACATGTACATAAAAAATAAATGTATTATTAAAACTCTAGGTAGACTATACAGTTGTATGATTCCTCCCCTTCCCTTTCTTATAAATATAGTATTAAAATTGAATTGTTTTCAATATTATGTAATACTATACATACTACATAAATTGGAAGCAATCAAATTAAAAAAAAACTTTAGTTTTTACTGTTAAATAAATGTCAATTACAACGTGTTGTATTTATTAAAATGTCAATTATACTTCTTTTCATTTATTTATCATTTTACATCGGCCTTTTAAAAATGAGAAATTAGTGAATTACTTACTATATCAATAAAGTTTATGTATAAACATAATTTTTTATTTTAAATAATACAGTTTTCATTTAAATTAGTCCATATAATAAAAAAAAAAGCATAAAAAATTATTTGCAACACTCACATGAGTTTATAGCACTTTACAAATTTTTAGTGAAAACATTCTGACAAATTAAGGAAATTATTAACTAAATGTATAAGCAATAATTTACTTTCTAAGTGCCGCGAAAAAAATGTTTGGTAAATTAATGAAACCATAGTTGCATGATTATTGTTACATAAACATATAACAATAAATTACTTGCTTATCTTTTTTCATTTCCTGTTGGGAATAAGAAAATTACATTTCTTTTGATTTTGACATTTAAAAAAAAAATTTACTTCACTTCAAGCTAAAATTCTTTTAAACTGAAAAAGTTGATACAACTCAAATTTAAAATCAATAGAAATTCTGTTTATGTTAATCACCATTTAAGAGATTTCAAAACAACTGAAGATATTACTATTTTATACTAAAACTATTACAATTAAATATGAGTAAGTGCTTATATATATAATTAAATAAAGTTATTTATAACATTTTTAGTTGAGAGCAGAGGAAACATTAATTATCTTTTGATTCTTTTCTTTTCCTCACAAAGTTGAAAAAAATATTTTAATCTTGATCAAAATATTAACAAACAGTTATCAAATTTCTTTCAACAGATCGTATTAAGGCATGCAAATGCACAAATAAAATGTTTTAATAATTATTGTCAATAATTTAACAACTAATATAATCAATATATATTTTAATAGTTCAGATATTACTATTCTGAAAAAACAATTCGAGAAACAAACTTAAAAAGAATCGATTTAATCAATTTCAGATTTAATATTATCAGAAACTTTTTTGCTCTTAGAATTGTCTTTCTTTTTCTTCTTTTCACTTTTGTCTTTTTTATGACTTTTACTTTTTTTGTGTTTTTTAGATTGTTCACCATCTAACTTATTTTTCTTTGGGCCTTTTTTATGTGATTTCCTATCTTTTTTAAGAACAGCTCCTGAGCCAAGAACTTTTCCCTTTTTCTTTTTTGACCTTTTCTTTTCTTTAGTTTTTTTGTCTTTATTTTTCTTTTTGTCCTTAATTTCAGGAACAATATTATCAATAGTTCTTACTGGTGAAAATATTTCCCGTTTTAGAGACAGAATAGTAGCAATATTTTCATCAGGATCTTCAACTAATTCATTTCTATTTCCATTTTCTAAAACTGGAGCTGGAATAGATTTATCTTTATGTTTCTTCTTTTTCTTATGTATTTCAACTATATTTGATAGCTTTGCACGAGAAATATCATCAATAGGCATATTTAGCAATGCTTCTTTAATTTCTTTTTCTAAAAGTGAAACACTTTTATCTTTACGTTTCTTCTTTTTCTTTGGCATTTCATCTGCAGTTGATAGCTCTGATGTATCTATTAATGAAGATTCACTTTCCCTTTTGCGCTTTTTAGACAATTTGTCAATTTTATTAATTGCAGATTTATCCAAGTCTGATACACCTCCATTCAGAATGGGATTGTTTGATTCCTCAACAAGGGAAGGGGATGAGTCCTGTCTTTGTTTCTTTTTATGCTTTTTATCATGAGTGTTGTCTTCATCAGATGAAACTTCTTCCTTTAATACTTTCAGACTTCCATTCTGGTTAAAATTGCTGAAATTTTCAATCAATGTATCACTGGAAACTACATTTGATAGACTATTGATATTCAAATGATCACCCATATCTTGGCTAGTTTTATCACTATATTTCTTCTTTTTCTTTTTTGGTTTCTCATCAGAAGATGATATGTCTGATGAGTCCTTGGAAGAAGATTCACTTTTTGACTTTTTAGAAACTTTATATTTCTTCTTTGGCTTCTCATCAGAAGATGATATGTCTGATGAATCGTTGGAGGAAGATTCGCTATCACTTTTAGACCTTTTAGAAGACTGCTTTTTAGATTTGATATCTCTTGAAAAAGGTTTTTTAAAATTCACATCGTTACTATTAATTTTAGACTCATCCGAGTTACGATTCAGCACTCCATCATCAGCACTCTCATTGCTGGTCCCAATTCCTTCATCTGTATTGTTTGATATTTCAGGATTATCAACTAAACTATTGCATGCTTGTGAAGGAAACAAGTCTCTCATCAGTTGGATACACTTAGGAGTAATTTTACCTGTTACACGTATCATTTTTCGCTCATAATTAAAACTAGAAATCTCAAACAAAATCTCCTGATCAATATTTATAAATGGTGATAAATCTTGTGGTGAATCTTTGGACAAATGAATAGTGGCATTTATGGTTTCTTCAATAAGACATCCAATGTGTTCCTTACTTATGCGATTTATCTTTCCCTTAACAATGTCACCAAGCTTCGGACAAAATAGGTCAAATGTAGCTTTGACATTATAATACACAAATGGTTTATTAGGAGCAATGAATCCGGTAGGAGATGAGAGCGACAAATTTCTGTAATTGACAACAACACCTTGAAGCTGCTTCTTGTACTGACGCTTCCAACTCTCTAAAATTTCTGTAATGCCAGCGATTTCATTAGATATAAACGTTGCAGGAAGAGGTATTTGAACTGTCCTGACCACTTGTTTTATGCATGAAAATTCTCTTTCAGCCATTTTGTCTTTAATTATACAATTTCCTGCTACTTGAACCACATGGTAAACAAACACGGCACCAAAGTCGACAAAACAGCAATAATCAGTGCTCAGAGAATTGTTGCCATTACGTTATTGATATAATTTCTATTATTACATTATATGGCAAGCCAACTTTAAAAATTAATGAAATACTCCAAATTTGTTAAATTTTAAAATTTATTTCAAGGAAAATATTGAAATAAATTTTATGATTTTTTTTTTTATTCTTCTGAAATTTACAAACTGATCAATGAATTCTTCCTGCACGACAATAATCTTCTCCAAATCGGAAGCATCTGGTTTAAAAGATTTTAAGTGACACTTTTAAAAAAATCCGTAGAATGTGATAATAATTGAATTATTCGAAATAACTTATTCGAACTGAATGAGTATGGTGAAAATAGTAGAAACTTCTTTCCTTGCTACAAAAGTGAATTCAAATCATTTGTCCATTTCCCGGATTCGGATGTTTACTGTGCAAAATTTTTGATTCGGATCCATCACTTACAGATTAATTATTAGTTTCGAAGAGTGAACATTGTAAACAAAACAAACTTAGCAGTATTCGAATATCCATATTACTTTATTGAAGAAAATAGCCTTTGTCGCTATATCCCTCACTCTTTATATTCAAATACTACTTTATTAAAATTTTTCTAAACTTAGTAACACATATTTCTATCATATAATGCAAATCCTATGGAATTAAAAATAGGGCTCACAGATGACTGTATGAAAACACTGATTCGTTTACAAAGCAGGTAAATTATCCTCAGCTGCATTTGCTATTATCTGAACTCTTTGTTTTCTAGTCTTATGTTTTCGTGTATTATGATATTTATTTCAATAATATTTCATGTTCCAATAAATCTCATTTATATCAACATATAAATCAGAGGTGGTGACGAAATTAATTTGTAAATGGACAGTATTATTTAAAGAAAATCTGTTTTTAGACTCTCCATAATTAGTGATGCAGCCTCTGAGGGCTGATGAAATGTTCTTATAATTACATACTATAACTTTTCCCAAGTATAAACATGCATTGGTATATGGCACAGATATTTCAACATGTAACACTTCAAATTTTATATGAAATGAGAACATTTTATTACTAAAATAATTTTTGTTTATAATCTGAAAAGGATTGAATCATGTTTTTAATTTATTAGCGCCATCTGACATTAAGATGTGTGACTTTAAAATAACACTTATCTGAAAAAGGTGCAATTTTTATGTTATTATCTGGTAGCTGAACTGCTAGAGACTGATGTTATGAGGAACGGATGCTTTCATCTTTCCTTGTGCTGTTCTTGTTATTCTTAGAAGTTTAATCAACTAGCAATGCTATTAGGTTCCTGCTGATAACGAAACTATAGAACGTTTTTTTAAGTTAAAAAAATTCTGCAAAGTGCCTTCTTCAGATGTCAAAGGCATCACAAATTAAAATTTTACTATCTATAGTACAGACCTGTGCAACTGATATACAAAAGTTCGTTATTTCAGAATTCTAAAAATGAATTGTGTCCCATAAAGGTTAAAAAAGAAGTGTTCTTAGATAAAAATATCATTAGCAATAAATCTTGTTATTTGAATAAAAATTGGTGGTAACTGTAATTGTTTCGTTACAAGTAGTTTAGTATTTATATTGTCATCCATCTTGAGTGGCAATTTTGTACCTTTGGCATTGGTGAAATAAAAGACACACTAAATTCAGATTTTGCCGATTTCTCATATCTTATTTGATTCACTATTCTAACTTTTTCATTTCCTATCAAAAGAGGATTTTTTTTTTTAACTCTTAATGATTCTAATAATTAACTCTTTACAATTCTGTTAATGGTATCCCTGTAAAACTCTACCAAATGCTAATGCAAACTCTCATTACCAAATCTTAAATGAAAGTGGATATTTCGTTGCCACATTCTATCTAACAGAATAGTAACAACATCAAGTTTAGTGACGGTTGAAGCTATGCAAACAGAATGACGTCTTTTAATTCTATGAATTATTTAGATTAGGAAGAAATCATAAGTCCATCAATTATATCAATCATGATCTGTAATAAGAATGAATCTCTTATTATTTATTTATTATATTTTAATTTTACATGATGATTCATCTCAAATTAATTAACCCATTAGATGCTACGATTCCCATTTATGGATTATGAAATTTTATTTCCATGCACTAAAAAGACAACAATTTGATTACCTGAATTTCAGAAGGCTGCATCTCAAACACTTGTTCCACTAAGCAAATTATCAGGCTTTAAAATTGAATATTACATTCCGTTAATAAATATCAGATCTCCTTTTAAAAAAATATCAGATTTTAAAAGCAATCAAGAATACACTCAATTAAACTCTAGAAACTTGTTAAAGTACAATAGAAGTCAAATGACAGGTCTTTTAACCTATTAACTGCCATCCCCATTTGAAAATTTCGGATGTACACCACTCGAGGGCCACAAATAAATTTGGTACACTTGACAGCTCAATTTCATTCTCTCTCGCTCTCTCTCTCTCTCTCTATATATATATATATATATCAGTCAATATTGTGTGTAGCAGAAAGTATCTATTCTATACTTTATTTCTTTATAACAAAGAAAACATTTTGAATTAGTTGAACAAATGGAACAAAAAAGAATTGTCATATTTGAAACATTATATTTTTGGTTTTTATATTATAATGAAATACTGTAAATTAAAGTATCATTTAGAAGGCTATAGTATTGATATGTTACTTGCTTAGTCTTTTGTTTCTTATTAAAATGGCTTTATTAACCATTTTATAATGTTATCCTTTTTCAAAAATATCAAATATTCTCAAAAGAAAACATAATTTAAATACAATTATATTATTACATAACATTTTGTGCATATATATAACTTATCTATCAAAAATTTCAAAAAAAAAAAAAAAAAGCAGTTAATGGGTTAATTTCATTTTTTTTTTTGTAATGTAATGATAAGCAGGGAAATATAGACAGTATTCTGGTAATAATATTCTAGTTATATCTATTTAATCTGTTTATAATTAATTAGCTCTTCTTTTTTTTCAAACTAGTGGACAATGAATTTTAAATTTTGTGTTATTTAGAAAAGTTCTAAAGTCTTTTAAAAGTCTTGTCACTCAAATGCTAATAAGATTGATTCAGAAATTTTTTTCAAAATTCTTATTTAATGATAACACACTTATACAAAAAGAAAAAAGTTTAGTGTCTTAGATTTTTTTAAAACTAATTTTAACTGCATTTGGTGTGTTAGTTTCAAACATAAAAGCAGTTTTTTTTTTTTTTTTTTTAATTAGCTCTACTTTATTAGATTCAGTATAGCTAAATTATGAGATATGATACTATACTATACTATTCATTCAAATATATATGTAACTGAAAATTTAATATTTATTGGTTCCTACTTCCCTTCCTTCATCTTTTTCTTTAGTACACTGCTATTAGCTGATTATGTGAAGATGTATCTCTTGAATAATTTATTGTTTACCTCTAGCATAAGTTAAAATGTTCATAAACAGCAATGGACTATTTGTCTGAATTTAAAAACAGTTAACTTTTTCTTTGGTAAACAAAGACGCTACACCAAATATTCTTGCATCTCTGAAGTAGCAAAACCAAACAGTATTGGCTGGGGGGGGCAATAATCTATGTAAGAAAATTTAAAGAAAATGAAATGTAGATCTTAATCCTTTGATAGTATGTGTGTGATTGATGAAATACTGTGTGACTGTAATTGATTGAATACCCAAGGTGTGTGCTTTGTTCCTTAGAAATGCTCGTCCTGATGAGTTTGGAGGGGGAGGGGGCAGAAACGTTTATGAAAACTCTCAAATGATGTGAAGCCCACATTTGCTTAGTATCCATCAAGTTAGTGAAATCTATTTAGGAAATGATTCCTTTATTAACATGACTGTCACTGCATTTTTTTTTTTTTTTTTGAGGTGGGGCCTTCTAGGAGCTCCCGGTTAGACAGGACGACACTTAAATATATATTTATTGAAAATGGCGCCTTCTAAGAGGGAAGGGCCATGTGCCACAAATTAATCTGTTATTCAACCCAACGGAATTTTCGAAGGAAGAATGGGAAAAATCTTCTATCTCATTCGAGAATTTTTAAATGATATCACAAATTTATGATAACAGGAATGATAAACGAGGGGGAATGATTTCTTGAAACTTTTTCACACATTCTCGAGTAAAGATGTTAGCCTTTTTGCCCCCCCCCCGCATAAAATTGTGGGCTTTAGGCAAGGTTACGAATGTTCAGATTTTAATTTGCAGGGTCCTTTCACATGAGAATTTTCTACTTCATTAAATTCAATACATTCTGACGAAGAAAAAAATTTAGGGCGCCTTTTTCAATAAATAACGTAGGGGAAACCCTACGTTTTCGAAAAAAAAAAAAAAAAAAAAAAGATTGATGATTCGATAGCTGCCAAACCAAAATCGTTCTTTCGACTCGGTATTGCCATGTTGCCAGAAAGATGGGGAAAAGTTGTAAAAAGAGATGGAAAATATTTTCATTGAAATATATTAAACCAATTTTTCTTAATAAATGCCTATTTAAAGTGGAAAAATGATCAAAATACATGAAAGCACTTAATATATTAACACTATACTATATGTGTTAAATTTATAAATCGAATTTTATCTATCTAGCTCTTTTCTTTCTGTAGTTATTTCATTGAATTATATTCGGAGAGACAGATTTCCTCTGAATGAATTTTTCTCAAAAAATTGATAGAAATATACAAATTGGGTATAAAGACTGCATACCAAATTTCAGTCATCTAGCTCAAAGTGTTTTTGAATTATCTTTGTTATAGACAGACAGACATAATACCAAAAATCTGGTTTTCGAATTGAGGGAGGTCTAAACCATTTGAGATTCGTCAAAATCCTGTTCAGATTTTTTTGACGATTACAGTCCTTTCTCTATATTTCGTGCACGAAAGAGTAAAATGTATTTTTTTGGACTGAGGGAATTCTGAAGCGTGATGATTTGTCTAAATCTAGATGTTGAATTTTTTGAATATTACAGTAATTTCTTTCTTTTTATATACTTCTTATGTGAGAAACTAAAAATTGATGTCGGCTTCTTAGCACTGCTATGAAATGTATATAACATGCATAACACATTTTTGGAAGCCTTTCCAAATCATTTCAAATGGCACCTTAAAAGCAGAATACAACAATATTCATTGTACACAGAATGTACATGAACTTGAGTAGTTGGCCATACTGAAATGTTCCTGGAAGAGATTTCAATATTACTTTGACATTATTCGGAATATGGAAGGATTTCAGGTGGAACTATATCAACCCTTTGTGCTGTTCTATCCGTAGCTGCAAATAGTTTTGTTACTGACATTTTAAACCCAGCGTGAGTGATCTCTCCGAAACATTCATGCACATTCTGCGATGAATATATTTATGTATTATCAAGCGAATGTCAGTGATGAGCAATCTATATTGTTACGAATCTGTTTAATGCTCCTTCCCAGCACAGTTTGTTCCATCGTAGGAAAGACCGTTTTATGATCAGCTGTATTGGATGCTGATCGGACGTCATATCAATGTCTTGGACTTGGCGACTATTTAGCGACAGGACCAGTAGCATGCGAGTTATTCTTGATTCTTCGAGAACCTTCTCTTCCCTGAATCAGAAGCTATAAAAGACCGGTTCTACAAGCCGAAGTCAGTAATATAGTGAGTGTGTGTTGAATCAACAACAAATTTGCTGTATCAGTCCAACGAAGCGCAATCGTTGAGTAGAGCTTAAGTGATTGGTGGATTGAGCCATGTGCCGCGTGTTAAGAGACCAGTGTTGAAGCAGCATCGTTCGAGTCGTATGTTGAGTAGTCATTCGTTTAGTAGTGAGTCAGCAGTTGGGTACAGCTAAAGTGAGGAGGCAGTGGAGAATAACAGTTATTTGGAGAGATCTTAGTGAATAGCTACGTGGATTCTCTTTTCCTGATGAGTTCTGTCTGTCCGCTTTATGTGCTGTTGTGGTTGTTTACTATCGAATACTACTTGTGGCCTGAAATTTGTTTAAGTTCTGCTGTGTATAGCTTGTGTACGTCTCGGATGTGTTTTGTCGTCTATGTATTCGTGTCTTCGTGTTAATGAAACATCGTTATTTGTTATTGTGGTCTGCTGATTGTGTTGCACCATACAGCCACTACAGGCGAACCCTTTCAAGTTTAGTGGAATTAATTTCCATAAAAATATCAAATGCTAACATGCGTGGCACAGAAATCGCTTACATTGCTTATTGCCGAATTGTAATAGTCAAGTATAATCAAATCACTCTATGAGCTGGCATTAGGAGATCCTTGCTGCTAAAAATTCAAATTTATCCATTTTAGGAATAATAATCAGACTATTTCATCGTACTTTTTTATAGTGGCATTTCATTTAACGCTTCGATAATTAAGGAATCAGAAAAATATTATTTGAAATGTGCTGAATAAGACTCACAAAAAACTCTATTCAATCAGAGGGAAGAAAATGTAAATGAAATTAAGAAATAGTATAAAAATTTAAATGAAGCGAAAAAATTTTTTTTAACCATTTTCAGATGCATAATGGCTATGACTTACTTATAAAAATTGATGAATACTTATTTATAAAATTGAATTCAAATTATTATCTCATAAAAATAGTTTTTGTACTTTCTTAAAATTCAAGAAATTAAATTTTAAATTTCAATTTACAATTTCATTTCTGTTCTATGATTTCTTTATTTTTAAATATTTTTTAAAGTGCATTAGACAATTTTTAATGCTATGAAATGTAAATTAATTCTTCAAAACATTCATCACATAGAAACATGTCTTTGGACATGAATTTTGAAGTAGATTTTTCACTTTTGCGTTTATTCCGTAGTATATACAGTTCTTAATTCCCTTGCGGTATAATTTTTTTTTTTTTTTTGACTTTTTCAAATAAATGCATGTGTTTCGTTCTTATCAAATAACAAGGTAAACATTTTTTAAATACACTTTACTCATTAACATTTAGCAGCACAAAAAGTTAATAATCTGGGCAAACAAATTGGTTACCAAAGGCAGCTAGTAGTTATGAAACACCCTATTAAAATGCGATGTTAAGCGACGAATCATTGGGATGCAGTCGATACAAAAGTATCAAAAAACCAAATGTGTATTAGTGGCATTTTTTTTTCTGGTTGATTAAAATCAAAATTTAACATAACTTTAATTGTAGCCTCGAAAATATATACAAATTTAATATATTTAAATCACTGCATTTTTTGGTTTGAGTTATATCTTTTATCGTTTGTATGTTTCTGAAATTATATATCGATAGACGATCAATCCCTTAACAGTTTTAGTTCAACCCTTGATATGTATCTACACTTTAGATGTTAAATCTATATATCTGATTTTGTCTAACTCTTTTCGTTTTATAGTTATCGAGATAATAAATATTCGGATAGCGGGGCATACAGATTTCTTCCAAATGGATTTTATTCAAAATTTGATAGAAATTTATCAATTTAGATTAGAGACCATGCATTATTTATGAGTATAGCTCAAAATGTTTTTGAGTTATAATGTTCACAGACAGGCATAATTACAAAAATCTGTTTTTCGAATTTATTGAGGTCTGGAACGTCGTAGCTTTGTCGAGTTATATTGCAATTATTAAAAAAAATTTCGAGTTCGAATTTTTTTTTTAATGATCACAACATTTTGCCTTTGCTTACGAGAAAGTAAAAATAAATTTTTGAAGTTGCATGGATCGTTTGGGAATATCTTTTATTAATTGTCATTAGTATTGTTAGAGAAACACTAATATTAGCTTCAAAACTATTGACTGAAATTGCACTCATTGAAAAGGATTTTGGAAAGAGGGTTCGTCATCATGCTGCAAGTTATTAAGTGTTAAAATAATCAATTCTATTATTTCAATCATTAATGACAAATATTTCGCTATTCTTGGTTAGAATAATTCATTGTGCAATTCAGTATATCAATGAGACTCAAAACGCGTATTTGTAAAATGATTATAAAAAATTGTTGTAGAAACAAACTAAGAATTCAAAATAATGCTGACTTTGAAAAAAAGAAAACAGTTGAGCGTTCAATTCAAATCGTTTATTCATTACTAGAGTAGAAAGAATATAAAATAAAAAAGAACAAAAACAAAACATCGACTTAAGTTCGGTTACAGTTAATGAGTGCTGCTGAAATACAAAACACTTGGATTAACAAAATAATTTGATAATGAGCACGCGATGTTGTTAACTTTATTTTGATAGTGCCGATATCCTTTCGATATTTAAAGAACATTAATTTAATTTGCAAAATCATGAAATATTGGTAAATTGTACATTAATATAGTACAGAAATTAATTTTTTTTAGGGTCCTTGGAATGAATTTCCTTACATTGGAAAGGCAAATTTTTTCCCCTACAAAAAAAAAAGAAAAGAATGTAGTGCTGATTATGTGCAGATGAAAAGCAGTACCTAGTGAAAAATCGTCACTGGTAAGGTTATTAATTATTTTTATAGAGGATGGAGGCACCTGGAGAAATAAATGAAAAACATTTAGATACTGATCTCCATACTAAAGCATTTAATACTGGCACAAATGTACAAGCTTTAACTCATGTGGATAAAAAAGGTTTTTCATGTTACGACTGTGGTAAGGCATTTGCACTGATATCTGGTTTAAAAAGACATTTCCTAACTCACATAAAAGAAAAACCTTATGCTTGCGATGTATGCAATAAACAGTTTTCACTAAAAAGTAATTTAAAAATACATTATAGAATTCATACAAATGAAAAAGCCTATTCTTGTGATGTGTGCTGCAAAGGATTTTCTACGAAGCTTCACTTAAAAGATCATTATCGAATTCACACAAATGAAAAAACCTATTTTTGTGATGTGTGCTGCAAAGGATTTTCTAGGAAGGGTCACTTAGAAGAACATTATCGAACTCACACGAACGAAAAACCTTACTCTTGTGTGATATGCAACAGAGAATTTTCTCAAAAAAGCACTTTGAACCGACATTATCTTGTTCATACAAATGAAAAACCCTTTTCTTGTGACATCTGCAATAAAGGATTCTCGAGTAAATATAATTTAGATGTACATTATCGAATTCACCCAAATGCACATTACCGAGTTCACACAAATGCAAAGTTCTACTCTTGCAATATATGTGGTAAAAAGTTTTCTCTAAAACGTGGTTTAGATAGACATACTCTTTTTCATACAGATGAAAAACCCTACTCTTGCTCTGTATGCGGAAGAAAGTTTTCAAGGAAGGATTATTTAAAGCACCATTATCGAACTCATACAAGTGAAAGACCCTATTCTTGTGATTTTTGCAATAAACAATTTTCTTATAAATCTAATTTAGATAGGCATTTGCGGACTCATACAATAAAAGAATCTGCATCTTTTATTTGTTCCTGATAGCATGACATTTCACAGTGTAATAATATTAAACATTTTCTTATTCATACTGATGATAGACACTGCTTTTTGTTTTTGTACATTAAAGAATTTTCGTACAGTGGTACTTGACTTCAACATTTGTACACTCATGCATAAGAATATATGTATGTATATTTAATAAATGTCGAGGAAAATTCTTTTGAAAAAGAATTACAAAATAAACATTTTGATGTTCATGCAAATGGAAAAGTATTAACCTTGTTGTGTATATATTAAAAGATTTTCTGAAATAAAAGATTTTTTTGATGAAAAATAATTTAAATTGAAGTTGTACTTTCATACAAAAGAAATGTATTTTGCTTGTAATACATGTAAGGTATTTTAAAACGGATTCTCAATAGACATTATGGTATTTATAGAAATGAAAAAAATGTTATTCATATGTTGGAAAATCTTTCCCTGCTTTTGTTTTTGTATATTACAAGAAATTTTTTAAAATAGTGTTAATTCAACTTTTTGTGCAATCATAAATAAGAAGAAAAAAATATGATTAAAAAAAATTTTTTTTTATTAAATCACAAAATAAACCTTATTGTATTCGTGTCGATAGGAAGAATATTAACCGTATAGTGTATGCACGAAAGAGTTTCCTGTGAAAAATAATTTAAATAAAAACTGTGCACTCATACAAAAATATTTTGTTTGTGATGCATGTAAGATATTTTCTTTCTAAAAGATCCCAATAGACTTTATATTATTGTTACGAACCTGTAATTTTGCTTCTCAGCACGAATAATGTCATCGCAAGAAAGACCGTTTTACGATCAGCCCTGTGGATGCTGATCGGATGCCGCGTTAGTGATCTTATTGCTTGGCGACAAAATGGATAATGCTGTAAACTTCGAGAATTTTCACGATCCATCCAATAGGAATTGAGATACGCCCAGATACTTCTGATTGGCCCAGAAGGTTCTCAGCCGGCCTCCCGGGAACTATAAAAGGCCGGCACTTTCAAGCTGCAGGCCGTCGTCAATTGAGTAGTGAATTGAATCGTGATCGGAAGCGGAATCGTAGACAAATAACGAGTCTTTGAGAGGATAGCTAAGCAACAGAGGAGTGCAAACGTTGCGTGAAGTGAGTGCTGAATTTCTGTGTGCCGAATCCTGTTGTCTACTGTGGAGACAGCGTCGTACCTTTTGTGTAGTAGCCATTTGTGAGAAGTAATGAGTCGGCAGTTAAAGCGAACAGAGACAGTGAGAAGTTCAGCCGTTGGAGAGACCGTAGAGCGAAGCTCCGAGGATCCCCTCTCCTGCTGGATTCTGTCTGGCCGCTTTGTGTGCTGTGGACGATTACTACTTGGGGGCTACTGTCTGCTGTGTGCTGTCCTGTGTTCGTCTCTGCTGTAAATATTTTTCGCCCGTGTGTCTGTGTCTTCGTGTAAATAAACGTCGTCGTTGTTTTCTACTGAAGCCTGATTGTGTCTTCACACCACACACCCACTATCAAAGCGAACCGAAATCCGTAACAATATCCAGGCGAATGAAAAAAAAATTATTGTTATTTTGAAGAATCTTCACACCGAAATCATTTAAATTAACATTGTCATATTTATATGAATAAGCGTAAATGATGTTAAGGTACGAATACTGCCCTTAAATGTGAGATTAAACGTAACAGTTTAGTATAATTTTAGAATTAACTAATCTAAACAACTTTTGAATTTCATAGAAAAAATTTAGGTAATTGTATAGATGATGTCTTGCTGTTTATGTACTAAATTAAAATACTGATCAATCATATTACATTTTTAATCAGTGAGTGGATACAATTAACACTACTGTAGATTTTTGGTAGCATTTAAAATAACCTATGGATTGCAAAAGAAAAAAAAAGACAAATCGGACCGATAAAGACATTTTTACTGTTCAACTATCCCCCTTCTAGTGTGTTTATACAGAATGCTTGATTGTGTAGCTTTCCATTCAACAGAATATTTTCATGTTTGTAGTTTTAAAGTTTGCAATTATATAGGGGGATTTTAATTAAAGTGGTCCTATTCAGAACCCGTCTTACTTATCGGATTTAGATGAAACTTTGTGTATACTTTATATAGACCGTGGGGAAAAACTTTTTGCTATGGAAATAGTTCAAATTTTGACTATCAAGGGGAATTGTGGCTCCTAAAGAAAGACAAAAAAAATCTGTCAGAGTCATTATTCAGTTACAAAATGTGTTCAGCGTATGTTCCATTGGCATCAATTACGTATTGAATGCGTATTACAACGTTTCAATGGTAACGCGAAGAAACTCTTGAGGGATTTCAGCAACGTAGTGTGTAATGCTGGCTTTCAACCGAGGTAAAGTTCTAAATCCTCCTCCATAAACACGGTCATTTAGTAATTCCCACAACTAGAAATTACAGGGATTTAAGTCGGATGAACGAGGTGGCCAGACATCCGGAAACATTCGAGATATTGCACGATTCTCGCCAAACCTAGTACGAACCAGTTCTTTGACTTGGTGTCCAGTGTGGAGTGTTGCTCCATCGCGCATGAAGACAGTGGTCTGCAAACATTGCCGTTCCTGTAAAACAGGAATGGCCTGCTGTCATAAAAGATCACTGTACCACGCATTCGTGACAGAGCACGTTTTAAGACCTTGACGAGGGAGAGTTTCAAAGAAAACCGGTCCGAGGATAAAATTAGGAGTAAATCCACATCATGTACTCACATAATCAGAATGCAGTGATTGTTGGTGTAGGACATTAGGAGGTGAAGCACCCCATGTGCGGCAATCATTATTATTCACAGTTTCATCTAAAGAAAAATTCGACTCATCTGACCATAGAATTTACCAAGGCTACGCATCATAAACTTCCATTCTCGCCAAAACTCAGGCAAGCAGATTCATAGCATGTTTCGAGATCTTAAGTTTGCAGCATTTGCACCATATTTATATCAAAAAACTTACTAATTAACTGCTCCACTACAACAGTAAGTGAAGTGTCAAATGATCACCTACCAGTGTGTTTCTGGATAGACACCAACACAGTTTCATGCAATAACAAAACCTTTATTCTTAATTGGAAAATATTCTAGCAAAGCATTTTAAATAACCCAACGAATGAATTTATACCAGTGCGCGAAATAGACATAGAGGTTGAAATAAATAGATTCATCCAAGAACTGCAGAGCTCAATGCAAACATCAGGGAAATGGGCAGTTAAAAAGAACGAGGAATTGTCATTAGAAATAAAGCAACAAACCCAAATCAGAAATAGTTTAAGAAAAATATACCAAACAAGCAGAAACTTACCGACAAAAACCTTTAGCCCAAAATTACTTTAGGAAATTACACACAATAGCATTTCAAAAGAGGGAACAAAACAGAATCGAAAACCTAAACCAAGCTGATAAATCCATTTGGTGGCAAGTCAAAGCATACACTAAAAGTCACAATAGAATGCCCGCCTTACGAGCTAATAATACAATAATATACACCGACCAAGAAAAGGCAGACGCAATAGCTGATGTACTAGAAGGACAATTTTAAAAAAATGACCTGTCACTCACCACTGAATATGTAGTCAAAAGAAGGCTGGAAAAGTTTTTTTCAAAAGAAGCAACGGGAAGTAGCAGAAGTATGCAAATCATCAGAAATAATAAACAAACTGAAAGAAGAAAAAAGTCCCTGATTAGATGGTATAACTAACGAAATGTTAAAAAGAACTACCAATAAGATCAATAATCAGATTAACCAAAATCATTAATGCAATCCTAAAACTACAATATTTTCCAAACGCATGGAAAAACAGCAGCAGAATTCCCCATTCTTTCCTAGGGGAAAACCCATAAGACCCAAGCAGCTATAGACCTATAAGTTTATTATCTTCTCTCAGTAAAGTAGGAGAAGCTGTGACATTTAAAAAAATCACCTTAACCACAGAAGACCGCCTTATTCCTTATCAATTCGGATTTAGGAAGAACCTCTCAACAGTGCAGCAACTGCTGAGAATTGAGAAAATAATTAGAGAGGGAATGGATGAAGGCTGGGACACAGGGGCAGTGTTTTTAGATATCGCCAAGGCGTTTGACAGGGTCTGTACAGAACGTACTATTTTATAAACTAATCAAAATGCGGATCCCTGGTAGCATAATTAGGCTCATGGCTACATATCTGCGAGGAAGGCACTTTACCGTTCGAGTAGGGTGTAATCTGTCTTCAGAACGCGTAATTGAGGTTGGAGTAGTACAGGGGTCCAAGATTGAACCAATATTGTTTAATATTTACGTAAATGATATCCCCAGACCCAAATATGTCTATTCGCCGACGATACTGCCATCATGAGACCGGTGAATCCAGTACTATCATGGATGAGCTCAACAACTACCTAGAAGAGCAGAGCAAATGGTTAATCAGGTGGAAGGTTAAGGTAAGCACGGACAAGTATCATGCTGTCTACTTTACGAGGAAGAAAAATATCCTGGACCCACCAAAACGTTTTTAGGAGAAATACCAATTGGAACAATAAAACAAAATACCTTGACGTCACACTTGATCAAAGACTAACATACAAAAAACATATACATAACCTAATAAATAAAGTCAAAGCTTGCAAATCAAAACTATATCCCATGATGGGGAAAGGGTCCAGACTCTTTCTGAATAATAAGCTACCACTATACAAGACCATAATCAGGCCAATAATGAGCTACGCATCACCTACATGGGGTACGGCAGCAAAATCGCACATAAACAAATTAGAAACGACCCAAAACAGAATAAGTAGAGAAATAACTAACTGTGGTTCGTAAGAAACAAACAACTATTAAAAGAACTTAAAGTACCAACAATAACTGAATATTTTAAAAAGCTAGCAGAAAACTTCTTTCGGGCAATAGACAATCACAATAACCCAGTTATAGTAAATATCCCCAAATACGACCTAAAAAATAAAAAAAAGAAGGCCTAGGACACTCCTTGAAGACTAACAACAAAAGGGAAAATGAAAAGTGACCGTACATGCCCTTTTCAGGACTAATAAGGAAAGCCACGGTCATTGATCCTACAGCACTCGTCCGACGCCAGACAATTGGAGAAGACGAAGACGTGCCAATATCAGCAAAGTAAAAGAAAAAACATATAATCGGGTATTCTTCTCACCTTCCTTTTATATTATATTATGTTACATAACTTTAATCTATTTTATTTTATCTTATTTTGCCTTTTTATACCTTTTTTTTTTCCTAACACTAATTTCCTTACAGATAAAACAATAGAAAGGTATTAAAATTATCCAGGTTCAAATCAAATTCTTATTAGTACAACTAAATCAACTGTTAGGTCTTGGAGATGAAGGACCGTGAGTCCAGGTGCTCCGCCCAAATAATCATCACATCATCGCCATGTGGATCTCATACGGATACCGTTTTAAAATCGATCGCAAAATTTTTCTTTCTGTCGATCACAGAATCTTCAACTCACGTGACATCGATCGAGCACTTGCGGAAGAATAACTGGAACTGCAGCAATAATTTTAATCACAGCAGTAGCGACTTCGACAGTTTCATTCGCAATCGATTTCCCCTTCTTCCTGGCAGCACACTCAAGTCCCCAAATTTCATAATCATCTTCTTCAAACCATTCTACGACATGGGCCCTTTTCGCAATTTCTTTAAATGATGATATTCACACAGTGCCGCCAAGCTATTGCTGCCGTTTTGATAAAACAGTTTTATCAGTAAAGCTTGATTTTTTTTCTTTAAAGGCATGATTAACAATGACAAAGGCACGCAGAAAGTGTCTTTAAAGTCTTTTCTAGTGTCTTTAAAGGTTCGACTAATTTGCATAAGAAATATTTTAAAAATGCTATCTAATGGTCAAAATTTGAACTTTTTCATTGCAGAACTTTTTTTCCCCATGATTCATATAATACATATACCAAATTTCATCAAAATCCGATCGGCAGAACAGGTTCTAGAGGGATCTGAATAGGGTCAATTTAATTCTAACCACCTGTATTTTTTGACAGGATGTCTTCTTTTTCTTGATCCTCACTACTGTTGAGATGTACATTATATTGTTACGAATCTGTGATGCGGCTTCCCAGCGTAGTTGGTTCCATAGGAGGTCCCAAAGCTTGGCGACGAATTTGGCGACTTTGGCGCCAAAATAGATTATACCCGAAACATCGAGAAGTTTCCCGATCCGTCCAGTAGGAACCAAGATACGCCTCGGACGTTCCTGATTGGTTGAGAAGCTTCTAGCCCCGCCTTCTGAGACCTATAAAGGGAGCAGTCTGCAGCTGCCGTAGTAGTGCGAGAGTAGTCGTAGTCGGAAGCGACAGAGAAGAGTAGTCGGGATCGACGGTGAAGAGTGGTCGGAATCGACGGTAGAGAGTAGTCGGAATCGACGGTGGAGAGTAGTCGGAATCGACGGTGAAGAACTGGCCTTCCAGAGATAAGCGGAGCAGCGACGGAGTCAAGCTAGTACCGAACTAAGCTGTGCGCTACTGTCTGCAGTAGAGTCTTGTTGTGTGCTGCTGTGTATGCTCTTGTATGCTGCACGTCTCGGTTGAAGATAATCGTCTTCTATGCTGTATATAGTTGTCGTTTTTGTGCTATCCTGTGTGTTTTCGTGTAAATAAACGTCGTTGTTTCATTTTCTACTGCCGCCTGCTGATTGAGCTTTCTCCACACCATATAACTTCCACTATCCAAACGAGCCCCGGAAATTTTGCAACAATATAATGTTAAATAGATCACTTGTACGAATGTTACCCATTGCGATGGTTCTGATGACACAAATTATAGAAATATTCACCGATCATTGTCCTTCAAACTCAGAACTAAACTTATTTACAAAGTTTGTTTGGATCAAAGTGTCAGGCAGCCTCTGCATTGATTTGTTGTGGAAAAATCCTGAATCCGTTCCTGGGTTGTAAGGTAAAAAAAAAAAAAAAAAAAAAAAAAAAAAAAAATCCATGAGGCTACGATTTTTACATATTACATGAAGACGAAATCGTATTGATGAATATTCTCGGAATATCATCAATATTCTATAAAGCATGTAAATATTTCTACAAAATGTAGCGATTAGTTTCTATCCAAAATGTACTTAATTGTATTATTTATTTTGTGCGAGGTTTTTTTTTCCTGTAGTGTTATTCATAGAAAATTAATTATACACTAAACCGACTAAAGTACATTATCAAAAGTTCTCTAATATTTTCGATTTAACGTTTTTTTTTTTTTTTTTCCCCTTGCTTACGAAATATAGAGAAAGTATTGTAATCATCAAAAGAGTTCACGCTCGAGATTTTGACGGTTCTCTACGTTTTAGACTCTCTTGAGTTCGAAAAACACATTTTTAGCATTATGTCTGTCCGTCTGTGACAAAGATAACTCAAAGAGGCTTTCACCTAGATGCCAGAAAATTTGGTATATAGTCTGTAAAATTTTTTAGATTTTTATCAAATTGTGAGCAAAATGCAAAATTCGTCGAAAGAAAATCTGTCTGTTCTGTCTAAAAATAAATTAACCCTTTGAGGCACAGAACATAAAACTACTGAACTTCAGGTGGAAATTGATTAAATTAATGATATGAAAATGACAATTCATTATACATATTATATTATTATTTCTAATTTCTTATTTTTATACATAATACATTATATATAGTATTATTTTTCATACATTTGCTTACAAGTTAGGGGTGTTTCATTTAAAACCACTGTGGCAAATCTGTGTGGCTGAGAAAAAATAAAAGGCGAGATGGACTCCAACAAAGCGACTATGCCTCAAAGTAACCATAAAACGAAGACAGCTAGATGGATAAACTTTGTTACACAGATTTAATATCTACTGTGTAGATACTTATCAGATTTATGAATCACATCCATCCAACATTTGACCGTCTTTCGGTTTGTACTTTCAGAAACATTCAAAAGTGATAATTCAAAAATACAAAGACTTAGATATATCAAATTTTTTTAGGATTTTGTGACTAAATGTGTAGCTTTGTGTCAAATTTTTTATCTAAATTGCTTAGGAACAACGCACTTAAAACACAAATTCGATTTTCGGGTATCTGTTGTTAACTGCCAGGGATTAGTCGCCAAAAGAATCGCCCATTATACCACGATAGACTGAATAAAAATGCTGAATTCACGCCAACGATAGGCCGCGGTGGCCTGGTGGTAAGGTCTCGGCTTGTGAGCCGTAGGGTTTCAGGTTCGAGACCCGATAACACCGAAAAACCGTCGTGTAAGGGGGTCTGTTGCACGTTAAATCCGTCATGCCAAACGTCCTCCCGCTGGTGTGGTGTGGTGTGGAGAGGGGGGTTGCCAGCTCAGGTGTTGTTCTCGTCATCTGACCGCTTTTCAAAATTACGAGGTCCGTCCCAAAATAGCCCTAGTGTTGCTTTACAACGGGACGTTAATATAACTAAAACAAAACTAAAACACGCCAACGATCAATATTTCGTAACTATTGTTCGCTAATGCAATGCAAGACATTGGCGGTCTTACCCCAAATCCACAATTTTATGTCGGGTGTGGTGGAGGATAATGCTTTTATTACAGGTTATGTAAGAAACTCATATATACATTTATAAATATGTATAAAACATGTAAACATTTTGGATGGATCTTATGTAAGATTTTTAAAATATCACAGCTTTAATGTGTATGAAAATTTGAGACCAAAAAATCAATTATTGATGGAATTATGGACATGAAAATATTTTTGAGAGATTTAAATCATATTAAATACAATCTGTATCCCCGACAAACCACCTGGTCGCCAAAGACAGCTAGTAAAGTGATAAATTTTATTTTTATTCGTGATGTCTAATTTTCTGAGATTTATATTATATACATGATGAGTGTAAGTATATAGGAATATTTAAAATATTTCAAAACTTTATGTAATTCAATATTACTAGCCGGGGATTCAAGTTTAAAGAATATCAATTTACAGATGAACCTCTTTATTTACTTCTCTTAGTAAACAAGTGACACTTGACTTGCTGTAATGCAGATATCGTTTGAAGTCTTAATAGTATTCAACTGAAATTCTTATGTGTGTTGTATATTTGTGTGCGATTTTGAAATTATGAAAAAAGTAATATACTATTCTTTACACATGCGCAGTAAGATTTATTACAAGTACTCATATATCCTTGAATATTCAAAGTGCCTACTTTTAATTTTAATATTATGTTAGGCAGTCATATTTTCATATATTTTGTAAGTTTTTATTATTTGGTACTTGAATTTGAATTATTTATTGAAACACTGGATTTCGCGCATGCTTTTCTTGCATTCATTTCTGTTAGCAGTGTTGAAACAAAAAATTATTATCATGATTTGCATCACAGGGCGCAAAATCAGAGCAAATATATTTTACATAATTTTCGAATCATTACATGTGATTATAACTTAACGAAAAAGAATTTTAATAATAAAACCAATGATTTCAATTTATCTGTATATTACTTGAAATAAATCTTGGAATTTGGATTAAAATTTAAAAAAAAAAAGATCTTAAATAAATTTTCTTAATATGCCGTTTTGTTTAAAAATCTTTAAAATATTTTACAATTTCTTGTATAGAAAAAAAATATTGATTATCATCAAAAAAAGGTTCATTTTGATGTTTTAATAAAGCTTTTTGTGTAGATTGAAAAAATATTGAGTCAGACTAAGTCCAAACAAACAAATGTTTTTTTATATGTTTGCCATTCTATTCACAGTACAAGTATAGACAAGAAATCTTTATACATAAGATTGTAGATCTCTATAATATCTTGAAAGAAATGTGGATTGGTTTAATCTTTGTCCAACTGAGCATATTCATTCAGAAATGCTACGAGTTGGATAGGTATTCTCATTTTTACATCAAAAGTGCATAACTGTATCTTATTTTGGATTTACTTATAGATTTGAGAACAGAATTTATGGGTGAATATGGTATCTGACTACCTGCGGAAACAATTTTATGAACCGTGATAATATGTATATCTAAAATTTCGGAAATTCCCCGGGCGCTGGACGTTTCCAAAACACTACTTGACGCTTCCCGCAATGATGTAGACAAATTTTACTAACCGTGATGATAGGTATATCTAAAATTTGGGAAATTTCCCATGCACTGGATGTTCTTAGACCACTACCTGACGTTTCCCGCAATGATGTAGACACATCCTCCAATAGGGCCGAAGCAATCTGCCACATTCCTCGTCAAATGAGCCCGTTTCTTCGAATTTATTAATCATCTTCAAATCGAATGCAGTCATCGGACCAGTACCGCTTCGGAATTTCTTCAATTCAATTGCCGCACAATCACCATTCCATTCTTGTAAAAAAAACTTTACAAGCAAGTCGATCC
Organism: Argiope bruennichi; assembly: GCF_947563725.1. Taxonomy (NCBI): domain Eukaryota; kingdom Metazoa; phylum Arthropoda; class Arachnida; order Araneae; family Araneidae; genus Argiope; species Argiope bruennichi. The sequence goes on along the minus strand of NC_079160.1, from coordinate 111,992,527 downwards.
TTCATTGACACGATCATGACTATTTTCTTACGCGCAGAATAACAAGAACTGTTGTGTGTGCGTGCGTGCGTGTGTGTGTTTTATCGAAACACGAATTTTCTATCTCATGATATTTATAATAAAATATAGGTTAATTTTAAAATCAGAGAAAGATTTTTCTACTTAACTAATAAAAAATTGCAAATGTTTAATACACAAACAAAATTACTTTTCTTATTGTTCGAAATTTTACCTTAAATCTCTAACAAAGATATTACTCATCATCTCACCGCATAAAATTGTTGACAATGGGCAAAACCAAGAACGCCAGAAGTAGTCATATTTATATTTCAAGAGTCGTGCACTTGAGTGACGAAAACTATTGCAAAAATTAATGTATTTGGGATGACTGATTTTTCAAGTGATTAATATCAAAATTTGACACAAAACTACGGTTTTAGAAACAAAGGAATGAAATTTGGTATGTGATACTATTTTTTATTTTTATTTATTGATTGAATGATAGATCACATTACATGCATGCGAATGTACAGACAGACAGGTGAATATGATTCAAAACTTGATACCTACATTTTAAATGTTAAAACTATTTACTAAATTTCATATACCTACGTCGTTGCATTTTCTAGCTATAGCGTTTTTATGCATCATAAAGTACAGACCAGCAGACGATCAACTCTTTGATGAATATGGTTCAGAATTTGATATGTACAAATGCAAATCTACGTACTAAATTTTATAAGATCAATTCTGCATTTATTAATTCCGCTTTTATTTGTTCAGACAGACTATCTGTGAATGGATTTCGTTCAGATTTTGATGGAAATGAATGACTGCATACCAAACCGTCCATCTAGTCTAAAACCTTTTGAATAATCGTGTTCAGAGAGCAACAGGCACAGTTCCAAAAATACGTTTTTGGATCTGAAAAAGATCTTTCCAAAATCTCGAGGTCAAATTTTAGACGATCTTTATAACTTCGTATATTTGAGTTTTTCTAATCGATCAAACTTTGTAACTATTACCCTTAGTACAAAATGTAATTAAAATATTATGAAATCCCATAAGATAAACGATATCCTGTTGTTAATTCAATTACGTTTATCTTAATGGTCCTTTTTATTTATTTATTTATTTTGTTCCTGGTGTTTCGGCATGTGTTCTATTGAGACATTATTTTACACTGATGATATACGCTTCATCACTGACATGAAGGAAGAATCTGTCTTATCGTCTTCATAGATTTTTTTTATTGAGGAATATGACTAAATGTAAGTAAAATTAGTAATTTTGATTTATTTGCTCTGCCATGAAAATAAAATGAATTTACTACCGATTTGTAGCAAAGTAAAAATAATTACTCTATACATACCTAAAACTGATAAAAACAAATTATGAAATTTGAAAAAGAAAGAAAAGAATAATAAGTTGAATTGAAATCAAAGAGTAAAAAAGAATGTGTGTGTTTTTGAAACGGCAAAATAAATTATATATTTCCGTATTTATTATTATCTATACATAGTATAAAATGAAAGCGTCTGTATGTTTGAAAGAGAAAAACTCGAGAAATACTTAACTGATATTGGAGATATTTGTACCATTTTGTAGGACATTTATTGAGGAATGTTTTAGTATATTGAAGTCATTTCTAAATAAAAAAAGAAGTTTTATAATCCGCGATTTTAATTACTTTCCTACTACGATTTGCGCATACGTAAAACAACAGTACCGCGCACGTATACATTTGCACGTATCCGCGCATGTGCGAAAATCTCAAACTGCGCAAATAGCAAGAGCTGTGGTATGCATATTATGTGGTATACTCATTATGTCCCCCCCCCCCTAAAAAAGGAAATCTAACCTTAATTAAATGCCAAAACGCTTCGTTTGTTGCGCGATAATGAAAATGAATAGGAAAGAAACGTTCGGTTAGCGAATATCAGATAAAGAATGCCCACACTTAGGGAAGGAGATTCTTCTGTTGAGCGAAGTAACCATCTCTCTTTAAACGCACTTCAATTAAATTACAGAGACAGAATGGATCTCATGAGGAGCGAAGTGATCGCCTGTTTGCTGACAGATAAAGACATTTCAATTCGAGAAACAGAAGAAGTGAAAGAACAAACGTTCCTGATATTTGGTCCGAAAAAGGGCTCCGCCTTGAATTGCGATCCATGTGTGGATTACAGAAATGATTCTTCGGTTTAAATAGGAACAATATCTGTAGTCTGTCTATGTTGTTCAGCTTTAAAATGGAAAGATGTTTACAAGAGAAAATTAAATTAGAAGAAACCCTCCCCCCTCCTGACTTCTTACTAATGAACATCCTACTTCTGAATAATTTATGAAGAACATACGCCAGTATAGTAATGTTTTTCAAATAACTTCATTTATGAGTGCACAGTTGCATGAGCATGGCTTTATGTCAACATTTGAAGTACACAACCAAGTCTACCATTTGGCTTGTTGTCTCTTTCCAATACAACCTAACAATCGAAAATTCCTTCAGATATATTTTATTGCTGATCCTGAAGTACAAGCTTCGACTGTAACATAGTATTCTGTAACATAGCTCGGCAAACTCTCAAACTCTTGACAATTTTTTGATAATAACTTTACAAGAAATATTACACAATCATAATAATTACATGCAGGCCTTCAAAATAACAATTGAAAATGTCTCGCCTGATTTACCAGACTTCACAATTACATGCTGATAAAGTTGGTGAACATCAGGCAGATATAATGCTCCAACTAAGAGTGAAGTAGCTGTTGTGATAACTGGAAATAACTTGAAAGTTGGCGCTGCTATTATACTACTACGTAATTTAAACTCTCCAAAACTGTGTAATGACACTCATTTAAAAATAAAAAATTTGAAAAAAAAATTCTTTATTGAGATAGTACTTTTAACTGGATTTGGTGCTGGAGAATCAGTTTTATTACCAAAAATCCCTCTCATTCCAATAGATTTATCGTTTCCCTTTAAACGTATCCAGTTCCCAGTTAGGTTCTGTTTCGCCATGATAATAAATAAAGTCCAAGTTTCACAATAAATAAAGTCCAAGGACAAACGTTTCACACTGTTGAAATTGACCTAAGCGAAGAATGTTTTTCTCATGGACAACTTTATGTGGCACTTTCTATAGTTACATCTAAATAGAATCTTTTTGTCTTGGCACCAGGTGGAAAAACAGCCAATATAGTTTACAAAAAAATATGAAATTAGGTGAATTTTATTTTCATACAGAGTTGATAAGCAAGTGTAGAAAAATGAGTACAATGACTTATTTGTATATTTAAAAATTTTAAATATATAATGTATATTTTCTATAGTATGTTTTTACTGAATTGTTTTGTCCATGAACATATCATATTTTTAATCTTTTTAACATTCTAAATATTTCTGAATGTGTGCTGTAAAAAATAGTTTTGTAATTATTTTTGATTATTTTTAAATATGTTTTTATGTTTCTTTGATGTTGAGTGACACGCGATGTCATATCGGGTGGAGGCTAGACTTAAATTTAAAGCTAATTTTTCCTCTTGGATGTTATGCCACGGGCAGCGGTGTGTAGGTACTGCTGTAATATATAAAATCTAAAGCCATATGCTATTATCATAAGTATTATTTGAACACTACTACGATAACATTTTGATACTTTCTGGGTTTTTTTTAAATTAGAACCATTAATGAGAATATAAAAATCATTTATAAGAGATTCTAATTATATAGAAATAAAAAGAATTTCAGGTATTGCCTATCATATTTTTAAATAATTTGAAAAAGAATCATTCACTATTCAGCATGATAATGAGTATTGCTACAAACGCGTAATTTTACTTTCCAGCATGAATAGTGTCATCATAAGAAAGACCATTTTACAGTCATTTGGATGCTGTCAGATGGCACGTCAGTGATCCCAGAGCTTGGCGACAAAATAGATAATGCTCGAAACTTCTTGAATTTTGTCAATCCATCCATTAGGAACCGAGATACGCCCGATTGGTCTAGAAGATTCTAGGCCCGCCTCCCGGGAACTATAAAAGGCCGACACTCTCAAGCTGTGTGTGTCGTGAATTGTAGACGGAGTTGTCGACAAGTAACGAGTCTTCGAGAGGATAGCGAAGAAATTGCGGAGTGCCAATGTTGCGTGGAGCGAGTGCTGAACTGCTGTGTGCCGAATTCTGTTGTCTACTGTGGAAGCAGCGTCGTATCTTTTGTGTAGTAGCCATTTGTGAGAAATAGTGAGTCGGCAGCTAAAGCAAGAAGAGATAGTGATAAGTCCAATCGTTGGAGAGACCGTAGAGCGAGGATCCGAGGATCTCCTCTCCTGCTGGATTCTGTTTGGCCGTTTCAAGCGCTGTGGTCAATTACTACTTGTGGGCTACTGTCTGCTGTAGTGTGCGGTCCTGTGCTCGTTTCGGCTGTAAATATTTGTAGTCTGTGTATTCGTTGTCTTTGTATTAGTGTCTTTGTGTAAATAAACGTCGTCTTTTTTTTTTCTACTGTCGCCTGCTGATTGTGTTCTCACGCCATACACCCAATATCAAAAGAACCCGACGGTGAGGAAAATCTGTAGCAGCATTTAAATTTATGAAATATAAAATTTTTCCTCAATATATTTTAACACTTTTATGTTGATTATTTTTTCAAATTATATCTTGTTTGATTATAGCAATCAATTATTTATTTTCTAGAATTTACGCTGTAAGGAAGTTGCCATTCTAAAATTGTATAAATGCTTTTCTTTGTAAACAGAGAATACTTGAAAATAGAATAACATAGAATATGTGAACCTTTAATAAAAGCCATTTCAGTAAAACTTCAAAATAACGAATTTCAATAAATTTTAATTGATAATGTAGTTTGGTAAAGAGATCGATGCTTTTCGCCGTGCTGTTGCCTCTAATCGCGAACATGTTTTTCTAAAAGTATTGCATTTCACTTTAGTTTCCCTCTTATTTTATATCGATAAAAAAAAATTAACAATATTTATCGGAAAATAATATGCCAATCCATGTCATTTAGCAATTATTGAAAAAGTGATTTCCTTTTATGGATTTATTGATTTTGGTGACGTAAGGAAAATCAATTAAAATCTTTTGATATAAGATGATTTTACTTCAGTCTCTACTGTCTGAGAACATTTATGCAAATTATCGACATTACTTCAAGGCTTAAATGATGACGAAGTTTATGGAATTTCTTGAAGCATTTCATGGAAAAAATTGCAAATTTCTGATTTACACATTTCGAATTTTTGGTATATATTCTGTAAAAAAGGCGAATTCTGGAAATTATTTTACCCGATTGTTTTTAGGATTATGCTTTGCATACAAATGCTTTTGGTTTGGAGTCATGTGTCTGTTAGTAATAGTTTCATTGCACTGGGCATTTCTTTTTCAAAAAGTGTTTTTTGTTCTTTTCCTTCAAAGTTCATTTCTTCTTATCTTGTGGATATTGATATCAAACAAAATTGAAAATTTACAGAATTACCTGACCCAAAAGTCAGATGCCTTTGGTCCACAGCGAAATAATATCAAGTATCGGAAATTAATTGTTTTTTTACTAAGTTTGCTTTTGTATATCTACATTCTTTTCAGATTCATAAGAAAATTAGTTGTTTCAGATCTTACAACGTTTCTTGAGAATGTCTTACTTGTCATTGTAAAAGAACAAAAAAATGTGAAGATCGAACATCCATTTTTATGGCATTTATTTGTGAAATCGCATGCAATAATTAGTTTTGTCTTTCACACCTTCCCTTTATTAACTGTTCTGTTATGTTATCTCCTTCTCAATGAATTATATAATTCTTTAAAAAGAAGCTTGAGATTTCTTGAGCAAGAAATAGAAGGCCTTACAAATATCGAAAACGATTTTTTAAAGACCTTACGAAAAACTATTTGTATTGCGAAGGATGTAAATGATGGGATATCATCAATTATTTTCTTTATTTTGGCTTTCTTCATGACAGGAATCTTTTACAACTTGACCAAACTCATTCACAAAACATTCGAAATGGTGGAAGCCAACTATTTGGATACCACATTAAATTTAATATTATACAGCATTCTCTTCATTCTTCTGGTAGCGTTTTCAGCAGAAAATCCCATTGTACTTTCAAGAATGAAAAGCCTTGTTCTGTGTTCGGATTGCTGTCAAATAGAAGACTTGAAGATGAGTCTGCTAAGAAAAACCTTAGAGGATTATAAAGATGAAGTAACTATCAGACCATTTGATGTGCTGAAATTAGAGAGAAGTGTTATTCTCATGAGTTTCGGAGCTGTGGTAACTTACGAGCTGCTGTTAGTTCAAATGCTAGAAAACATGAATTAAATCAGTTATTTCAATCAAAGAAAAACGTTTTCCAGCTAACTGTTATCTCTAGACGACAAATTTTTATTTTGAATTAAATCTCCATTGAATACTTAATTAATCTCGACTCTTGCAGATGTCTCTCATCCGCTAATTACTTATTAAACCAACAGGAATGGTCTCCCTAAAACTTTCTCGCATTCACTCTGATAAACTTGTCATGTCAGAAATTCCCTTGCATAGCATTGACGTATAACAGTTACGAAATGTTAACTTTTGATGGGAATTTAACATTTTTACTGAATTTATCTTGGCATCCTTCGTGAGTAATCCATAGCATGCCATTAATAGTATCCAATTTGTGTTTTAAACACCTTTTTACCAACTGATTAAAACAAAACTTTGACACAATACTGCACTTGTAGTCATAAATTCCCTACCAAATTTGATGTATCTAAATCATAGCGTTTTTTAATTATCGCGTTTATATGTTTCTGAAATTACAGTCCGACGGACAATCACCCCATTGTTGGATTTGACTCAAAATTTGACATGTGTCTATAGTATAGATGTTAAATCTGTTTACCAAATTTTATCTATCTAGTTCTCTTTGTTTTGTATTTATCGTATTAACTTATATTCGAACAGGTGGACAGACGACCATCCTCTGAACAAATTTTACTCAACATTTGATAGAATTCAGAAAATTTTATGAAAAAAGTTGTATACCAAATTTCAACTCTCTAGCTCAAAACATTTTTTAGTTATCTTTGTCTTGGACAGAGAGACCGACATTTTCCAAAATTGTGTTTTTCGAACAAATTTTGAAACGTGAATATTCGTCAAAATCTCGAGTTCGAATTTTTTGACGATTACGATACTTTATCTATATTATGTATATGAGAAAGTAATTATACTAACTTGATATATCGATATATCGATTTTCTGCATTTCGTGAAATAAAAAAAAAAATTATATGATATGATAAAATTGTAATAAAACAATTGGTTAGAACTGAAAAAAGGTTTATTTTTGAGATTAAAATGAAGATATAAAGTTTTAATAATATAAAAAATTTATTGCATTAATTGCCTTGATTTCTATCTTCATGGTCTGCAACATGGATGTCTTATTCCTTGTTCCCGTGGTTTGTAGTGCTGTAAATATAATCATATATAAACTTTACTTCCCGTTTTGGGAAAAAGAACAACCCATTATTATGTAGAGGGTCCAAGGAAGTCCAGTTTTTCCAACAAAATGCCTAATTTAATATATATGTTCAGATTTTGACCTGAGGTGACAAAGTATCATTTGGAGCAAGTCAAGACACAGATCATGGAAACACGGTATTAGTTGGGGAATTAATGATATTGCAGCCAAAAAATTAAATTTATTTGCACTGTAACCTAACAGTTTCAGGACATCATCGATTTGTTTTTATTTGTTGAAAGAAACAACTTTTGGAAGACCGATGCACTAAGAAGATTAAAAGTCGGAATATTTTCGTTGATAAACAATCAATAAAATCTCCGACGATCCATTTAAACGATATTAAATGGTCTGACCTAAATGATATCCATTTAATAATATGAGTCTACTTCTGAAAAAGCGTTTCGCATACAATAAAAAAGTTGTTCCTGAATGAAAGGAGAGACTTGATTTTTTTTCAAGCACATTTGAACCATAAAAAATTGTAAGTGTAGAGAACAAAATGAATTTATTATCAAAAATTATACACAATCATGCTTTCTTTGACGTAATACGTCATGCAGATTCAAGCATTTGTTATATTGGTGGGCCGAGTTTCCGATCTTCTCTTCAAAGAACATCGGCGCTAATGATGAGAAATAATTTTTAATGCTCCTTTGAGGCACCTCATTAATCTGAAAGCTTTTTTTTTTAATTTTCTATTAAGAAAATGCCATTTGAACCTAAATATTTTTCCTCTAAAGTCGCAATTTTAACAGCATGTTAAAATTGCGACTGTGAAATTTCCTTGCCTGGTATTCTACAGTACTGTGCAAATTAATTGGGACAAGCATATTTTTTAAGAAAATCGTTCCTTTCTCGGAGATTTTCTACCTCAACCCGGTTTCAACTGCATTTTCTTACAACGTGCGACTTCCCTTGACTAGTCTAAACCGGTTCGACCACGTGGTCAGGACATGTCGAAAAATTTTTCCTTCAGTTGCTGTAAGAAGTGATCGCTTGTGTGAATTGTCTCCTTCTGACATGTATTTAAAAAATAGATATCATTCCCAGGAAAAGAATTAAAATAGTTACCCTTAGTCAGCATACTTCTATGACTGTGAGGGATATTGCTGCAGCAGTTGGAGTTGGAAAATCTAGTATTTCTAGGATTATTAATCAGCAAAAGAATTTTGGAATTGTCTTCAAAACAAAAGAGTAAATGTGGACGCAAACGAAAGATCACACCTCGAACAGACAAATTTCTTGTACGAAACAGTAGAATGCATCCTTACAAAACAAGTAGAGATCTTCAGAGAGAATTATTAGCTACTGGTGTGAGCGTGGATTTATCGACAGTTCGACGAAGGCTTATTGAAACTGGAAGATTTGCAAAAAAAAACCAATCCGAAAACCGTCATTAACACCTTCAATGAAGAAAAAACGTTTGGATTGGGCCAGGAAATATCAATCCTGGACTGCACAAGATTGGAAGAAGGTTGTATTCAGCGATGAAACGCATTTTCTTGTACAAGGATTTCGACCAAGATTTATCAGGCGAAACAGTGGGAACAACATCTTATTCAAACAGTTAAGCACTCTCAGAAACAAATGTTTTGGGGTTATTTTACTTCTGGAGGACCTGGCAGCTTAGTACCAGTTGAAGGGATGATAAACTCTAAACAATACATTTCTATATTAGAAAGTAAAATTGTGCCTTTGATGCAAACGTTCACTGGTGGTGTTGGCTGCTTTCAACAAGATCCTGCTCCATGCCATACTTCTCAGCTAACAACGAATTTTTTTCAAAAACAGAAAATAACGGTTTTGGATTGGCCTGGTAATTCTCCTGATGTAAATCCCATCTAAAATTTATGGAGCACTGTAAAGAGACGTTTGAGTAAAATGGACTGCTCAACAAAGAAAACAATGATTGAGAATGCTATAAAAATTTGATTTCGTGATGACGAGATCAAAAATTTATGTTCTAATTTAGTGGAATCCATGTCAAACCGTGTACAGGATCTCATTCAAGCTAGAGGAGGACATATTTTGTACTAGATTGCTATACCGTGCATGTAAGTTAACCTATACTAATTAAACAACATTTGTGAAAATTTTTGTGTTTGTCCCAATTAATTTGCACAGTGCTGTAGCATTCTCTGTTTTTTTCGAACGCCGTGATCAGTTCGTAGAACAATATCTCCTGTTACGACAATCTTGCGTTCTTGACTTCCTCAATGGAGAACGCGGTTTAGAGCCGAGTGATTTTCATCTGTTTCCTGAACTGAAGAATTGGTCAAGATGCCAAAATAATAATTCCAGACAAATGAGAAGTTTGAAGATGCGTTCTTGAGTTACAAATTCATTCTTCAGTTCAACTTTCAATGTTACTGTATTATTTATTCCTTTATGCGAAAATAAAGCACAACATGTTGTTCCGCATTTTTATTTTACGGGAAATTCTGAAGACTAATTAATAATAATTTTAGTTATTAATAATATTTTTATATTGAATAGTCCCTGAATGAGGTTTGGTTAGCTATTTTTGAACATTTATTGTTTTGAAATATAACGTTTGTATCCTAAATTACTATCGACACAAATATTTATGTAGAAAACGCAAAAAAATGTAATATATTGGGAAATAATAATATATAATTGTAATAAAAATATGTATTACACACACTGAATATTATAATATGTATAATATTCTCTCTTCTGTCTCTCTTTGTGTGAGTGCTACATAATCCAGGCCGTTTGATCTAGGACTATCAAGTTTGGTATATATATACTTTGAAGGGAGCGAATGTACGAAAGAGAAATTTTTTTGAAATTTTTATCAGAATATAAATTCATTAAAAGTTATGCGACATTTTGATGTTTTCTCAGCAGAGCTTCCAAAAATATAATATATATAAATTAAATGCTAATTAATTTCTAATTTTTATCTTAATTTAACCCATATTAATTCTAAAACGTTCTCTTATTTCCTGATCGAATTCCACCTTTTTTTTATTTAATTAATGCTACACGAGCTCTGTAAAGCTGCCTTAATCAGTAAGTGAAAGAATAAAAATCTGTCAAGCTAAGCGAGTTCTTTTAAAAAATACCTATATTTTCCCTTCCTAAATCTACACGTATCAAAAAAATCCCTATCAGAATCTTACAGCATAAAATCGCTCGGGAAAAATATTTCGGTCTCTTTTCAATTTTTTGCGTTTGCATCGCGATGTGAACGGACGTCAGTTTCATCGTCGCTACTTGCTTGTACATAAATTATGCCTCCTGGGATGGAATAAAGCGAAGTTAAAGTGTCCTTTCTTCGGCCTCGAAACTGTTTAAAAATATGTTTTTACGTGATATATATGTAATGATATTTTAATTCTAATTTCAATTTAATTAATTTCCAAGATTTTATCTTAATTTAACCCATAGTAACTTCGTTCTAAAAATATTCTCTTATTTTGTGATATAATTCCACTTTCGGTTTAATCAATCCCTTTGTAAAAATAATGCGCCATCAATACTACGTATCGAGTGAAAGTGATACTTCCGTTGCCCTTCTCAAGGTTAACACATGTATTGAATTGGCGCGTGGCCGGAAATCCCATGTTATATAAGACTAGTGATCATTCGTTTCGGAAGACGAATAAAAAAGTGAAGTTACAATATCACTAAAATTGGAAGACGGATGAGCAGGATAATAGAGCTATGACGTCATAGAGGTTAGTCCCCACTCTAGAAAGGCTCATAAGTATGACAATTAAAATAACACGACTTTAATACCTGACAGTTTGGTGAAGTCGTAGACATGAAAATATATCTAAGTGATTTATCTGAAATCAATTGTAACTAATATCCCTAGCCAACCATCTGGTCGTCTAAGGCATCTAATAAAAAAAAATAGAGTCATAGTATCACAAAGTTTAGAAAATAGATAAAACGGACATATATTTTTAATAGCACTATGATGTCATGAGATTGGCCTTCACTTGAAAACTTCACATACATAAGAAATAAATCTTAAGTTAAACAATTAAAATAACATGGCTATAATGTCAAGCAATTTGGCAGAATCATGGATAAGAAATAGATGACAAAACCAAGCTTTTTTTCTTTCTTTGCTTTGCACCTAGTATATTACCTTGGGGAATGATTCATTTATAAATTTTCAGATATCTGTGTGTCTCCGGATTTTAACTTTTTTTTTTCTATCTAAAAATATATATTTAGATCTAAAAGATCTATCTTATTTAAAAGCTGATTAAAAAACATGAATATTAATAAATATATTTCTAATTGTAATTTTACATTTTATGATGTGTATAGTACTGAAATTGTGTTTGATTTTAACTGTAAAGTACAAGAATTGTTTTATTATTTAATAATTGAAATAATTTTCATTTTGTTAATCAAATGTATAATTTCAGCATTAAAATTTTTCTGGATAAAATTTTCTGTATTTTTTCTGTGTTTCAATTGTGTAAAAGGCTACTGATATGAAAGTCGTACTCAAAATAATTTGTGATGAAATGCTAAATAAAACATTTACAGTCAGGATTTGGTTTGAGAATTGAAGTTTTAATCTGAAATGTAATTTTTTAGGTAAAGGAAAGGAAAAGAGAAGAAAGTGATAAATATATATTATGGAAGTATTGTGTTTGATTTTTTAATGAGCATATTTAAAATGGATATTACAAAAAGCACTTATTGCAAGACAAATCATATGCACGTTATTTAAGATTAATAAATAAATTTTAATATTCCATATACATTTTAAGAGCAAAAATTGAATATAATGATACTAAAGCTTAGCATTCGATGAAGATATGCGTATTAATGTCTTTTTGTACAATCCTCCAATGTATAATGTAAGATTAATAAATTTTAATATTCCATATACATTTTAAGAGCAAAAATTGAATATAATGATACTAAAGCTTAGCATTCGATGAAGATAACATGCGTATTAATGTCTTTTTGTACAATCCTCCAATGTATAATGCAAGATTAATAAATTTTAATATTCCATATACATTTTAAGAGCAAAAATTGAATATAATGATACTAAAGCTTAGCATTCGATGAAGATAACATGCGTATTAATGTCTTTTTGTACAATCCTCCAATGTATAATGTAAGATTAATAAATTTTAATATTCCATATACATTTTAAGAGCAAAAATTGAATATAATGATACTAAAGCTTAGCATTCGATGAAGATAACATGCGTATTAATGTCTTTTTGTACAATCCTCCAATGTATAATGTAAGATTAATAAATTTTAATATTCCATATACATTTTAAGAGCAAAAATTGAATATAATGATACTAAAGCTTAGCATTCGATGAAGATAACATGCGTATTAATGTCTTTTTGTACAATCCTCCAATGTATAATGTAAGATTAATAAATTTTAATATTCCATATACATTTTAAGAGCAAAAATTGAATATAATGATACTAAAGCTTAGCATTCGATGAAGATAACATGCGTATTAATGTCTTTTTGTACAATCCTCCAATGTATAATGTAAGATTAATAAATTTTAATATTCCATATACATTTTAAGAGCAAAAATTGAATATAATGATACTAAAGCTTAGCATTCGATGAAGATAACATGCGTATTAATGTCTTTTTGTACAATCCTCCAATGTATAATGTAAGATTAATAAATTTTAATATTCCATATACATTTTAAGAGCAAAAATTGAATATAATGATACTAAAGCTTAGCATTCGATGAAGATAACATGCGTATTAATGTCTTTTTGTACAATCCTCCAATGTATAATGTAAGATTAATAAATTTTAATATTCCATATACATTTTAAGAGCAAAAATTGAATATAATGATACTAAAGCTTAGCATTCGATGAAGATAACATGCGTATTAATGTCTTTTTGTACAATCCTCCAATGTATAATGTAAGATTAATAAATTTTAATATTCCATATACATTTTAAGAGCAAAAATTGAATATAATAATACTAAAGCTTAGTATTTGATGGAGGTAACTTGCATATTAATGCCTTTTTGTACAATCCTCCAAAAAAGGTATTTTGACAAATCTTGTTGTTTGGGATGAGTGTTTCTATGTAGCTTCGTATGTAAATTGGAATACATCAATAAGACATGCAAGTTCATAACACAGTATACACCAAGAATCAAAATGAAGGTCATTGAAAGATTCTGACTGTCTTAGTATCTGATTCTTATCTTCCTTTAAAAAATAAAGTTAAATAAGTAATTAAAATTTTCTAATATTTGATCAGGAATGCTGTATTCTGTAATCAATTGCTAATATCAGTCTCTAACAGAAACTAACATAGTATCTAAATTGGAATTAGAGTTTATTAATGCTTTTTGAGTTTTCTACTGCTTACAAACTGTAGATGTATCATGTATAAAAGTCAAAGAAATAGTGATGAAAAGATTTTGGACCTTAAAAGTCATATATATATATTTAATCTAAATATACAAAATATTAGTAAACTTGAGGATAAGTAATTGATTCATTTAGAAATATTCTATAGTTGTTTTAATTTTTCCAAACACGAAAAAAAATCGAAAATTTCGTATTTTTTGTCAGTTGAACCCTAATATTTAAAGAGTTAATAAAAATACAGCTTAATCTTTTGTTCAAGAACTAGGTAATATATTTCGCAAGGAATCTGCAAAATTTTAAGCAAATAATTTGTCAAAAATCAAAAGATTTTTGCTTTATACTTCCTTTTAACAAAAAAAAAAAAAAAAAAAAAAATCAATTTTTGAAAAACTTATGTATTTAAATGGTATATTTTTGTTTCATGTACGTTTTTTCAATCACTATTTTATTTAATCACTATTATCACTATTTTTATATCACTACTATTTTAGAGCATTTTTGAAAAAAAAAAAAAAAATCATGCTGAACGTAGTCACGTACCTTCACAATTTTATTTTGTTTTAGATTTCCAATTTGTATTGTGAGGAAATGTGATGAATGGTACGAGGGTGATTGGAACACATATTGAGTCATCACATCTTTCTGAACGTAAGCCATAACTAAAAGAAGAAATGATCATTCCAAGATCCACTCTAATGAAAAAACACAAACAGCGAAGAAATTGTGAAAGTGAGTGTAATGGAATGAAGAAGAATAGTTTCACGTTTACCTCTCTTTAAAAATTCTGATTTCTACTAATTTTTTTAATTCTTTATTAGTGCTTATTTGCGAATTGTTAGACATCCACGAAAGAAGATTCGTACTAATGACCCACGTGGTAGAATATATTTGCAGAAATTCTTTCAAACATATTTCTTTTCATTCTTTTTAAAAAAGACTCGGTATTCAAAAAAAAAAAAAAAAAAAAAATCACAATTTTTACCAAATTTTTTAAATTTTGTGATATATAGATATTAACCGGGCAGGAACTTGAATTTCTAAAATAATTTTTAGATACATAAGTTACAAATTTAAATATTTTCATTTTTTTTAAAAAAATATTTAGTTTTTCTTAAAAATACTTCTTCTTTCTCAATTTTCAACATTTTTCTCAAAATTTTTTAAAGGGACCTCGCAATGCATTTAAGAGAATTAGGGGTCGGACTTTTGATATCTATATTAGTTTCTGAGGGGAAAAAAAAGTTGCATAAAATTTTGTGAAACTTTTTGGAAAATATGAGATTTTTTCACTTTGAACATTTTTAGAAAAAATTCTACTGAAAATTTATACAAATTCATCCCTTATTCTATTAAGCATGTTTTACTTTTAACATTTTGTAACAGACAGAATTTTGGAAAAACTTTGAAACTGAAATAAATCGTTTTAATGTTTTCAACAAAATAACACTGCAATAAAAACAGCTCATATCAAGCTTGTTTTTTTCTCAGAGCAATAATGTGGCGTTTGTAAATTCTAAGATATCAATTTTATTAATATTGTTACAACCCTGTAATTTTGCTTATTTGTATAAATAGTGTCATCATAAGAAAGACCGTTTTACAGTCATCTGTATTGGATGCTGTCGGATACTGAGGCAGTGATCCCAGAGCTTGGCGACAAACTTGCGGACTTGGCGATGAATTTGGTGACTTTGGCGAAAAATGGATAATGCTCGAAACTTTGAGAATTTTGTCCATTAGGAACCGAGATACGTCTGATTGGTCTAGAAGATTCTAGGCCCGCCTCCCGGGAACTATAAAAGGCCGACACTCTCAAGCTGTGGGTCGTCGTCGTGAATTGTAGTCGGAGTCGCTGACTAGTAACGAGTCTTCGAGAGGATAGCTAAGCAACAGCGGAGTGCCAACGTTGCATGGAGTGAGTGCTGAACTGCTGTGTGCCGAATCATATTGTCTACTGTGGAGACCTTTTGTGTAGTAGCCATTTGTGAGAAGTAATGAGTCGACAGCTAAAGCGAGAAGAGACAGTGAGAAGTTCAGCCGTTGGAAAGACCGTAGAGCGAAGCTCCGAGGATCCCCTCTCCTGCTGGATTCTGTCTAGCCATTTCGTGTACTGTGGACGATTACTACTTGTGGATTACTGTCATCTGTAGTACTACTGTGTGCTGTCCTGTGTTCGTCTCTTCTGAAAATATTTGTCGTCCGTGTACTCGTCGTCTTTGTATTAGTGTCTTCGTGTAAATAAACATCGTTGTTTTCTACTGGGGCCTGCTGATTGCGTTCTCACACCCTACACCCACTATCAAAAGAACCCACCGGCGATGAGGAAAATCCGTAACTGTATATAGTATCATCATGTTTATTAACCATTATCATATCTAGGTATTATTAGAAAAAATTAGGAAATTTTCACTTTTTTTATTCGATAAAATTTTTTTTCCTCAAAATACTTATTAAATGATCTGCAACTCTGTTTATCAAATAATTAATATACAGCAAAAATTTTAGACCATTTGAGTGAAATGAAATTAGTCATTTTGAAGATGACTATAATTGCCAGTGAAAAATTCAATCGAAAAGAGAAACGAAAAGACTAAATCTTTAAAAAAAAAAAAAAAAAAAAAAAAAAAAGATTTAACCGTTACAGTATCAAACAAATGTCCTGTTTTTTATTTCATGGGGGGGGGAGGGGAATTAGCGGCTTGGCTACTTGCACATGAAATATGTTTGATGTAAACACTGAAAGTAGGCGTGGACCCCATAACGCGTTAAACAAAATAATTCCATATCTCACTAAATACTTGTCCGATTGATTTTAAATTTTCAGATTAATAAGTCAAAGGTTCAAAGATCATTTTTAACTCATTGAAAAGTTGATATTTTTGTCGATTTTTCCGAAATTCTCAGGATTTACATGCCCCCTCTATAGTTTTTTTTATAAAGCTATTTAAACTGTTTGTATCATGTAGATCTTTTCCCTTCAAGCTTGTAACTTCAGAACCTGAGTGTTTACTGACAGAATTGCTTTAAAAACATATTTTTCTAATTCTATACTCAATGGAGAAACCATACACATGCGATATTTGTAATAAAACATTCAATCTGCGATCGAGTGTAAAAAGACATTTACGGTCGCATACCAAAGAGAAAATCTCACACATGCAACATTTGTGAAAAAAAAAATTTCTGAGATATAGAATTTAAGAAAGCATTCTCGAACACATACACAAGAGAAACCGTATGTGATTTTGGTAACAAAACTTTTCCTGAGATGGGGAATTTAAAGAGTACATTTACGGACTCATACGCAAGAGAAATCATTCACATGAGTTTTGTAACAAAGCTTTTGCGGAAAAGTTTAATTTAAGAGTACATTTAGGGACGTATGCGAAAGAGAAGCCATTCGCTTGTGACATTTGTAACATGAGAATTTCTCATTGCAATTCTTTAAAGAGGCATTTGCTGAAGCATATTATGAAGAATGAATAAATCGTACACTTAGTCGTATTTAGTAAAGCATTTCATCGGCTTTCAACATATCTTTACTGGTACATACTAAGAAAAACAATAATTTTATGTATTATGTAATTTAAAGATATTTCTTTAAATAAATAATTTGAACAATTTTTACTATACAACTAATGTAAACAAAAGTGTCTCCATTTTATTATTGTACGTTGATCTATAACTGGTTCCATTTTCTTCTTGATTTACAATTAAATATAAAATAAACTTATGAAAGTTTAGAAATATGTGTATGATTCGGTAATGGATTCTTTGTATCAAGAAGATTATGTTTCTTTTTTTTTCACAGAAGTGTGGCGATATAATAATGTATTTTTAACCATACAGTTTCTTTAATGTTTCATCCTGCTTTCTGAATCTGTATCTTACATTAAATTAAATTTTATATCATTGTTTATTATAAATTAATTCCTGGAATGCGAATAATTAAAATTTAGAATATATGTGCTTTTTATTCCATTGTAAGGACATTTAAAAAAAATTCCAGTGAATGAATAAAGGAAGTGAAAATCTTAAGTACTTATTTCAATTGATTTATATTCTCATATATTTTTTAGATTAAATTTTCGTATAAATGACCGTAAGAGAACTTTAAAAAAACACCGAGATTAATATTAAATATTAAGATCAAGTAGTATAAGGATTCTTAAAATTTCTATTTTCTTTCACTTTTTTTATTTACATGATGGTTTAACAACATGCATCTGAATATTGCGAATACGAATGTAAAATTTCGAACAATGTTGTGAGGAGGTTTATCAATATGGAATTTATTTTAATACTGTCTCGTGCATTGAATCTTTACAACGGTCGATTTAGATACTTTGTGGCAATTTTTATCCTTTGGGGGCAGCCAAATACGGGGATGAGAAGTTTCGGGTATGTGTATAAAAATGGTACAGAGTAGGTCAGCTACCCTCTACTGTGACAGGATGGGCTTCCTACGAGAAATGTTGTACCGTGACCGGTGACCCTTAACACTCGAGCAAAGTTCTTGCCTATGCTATCGCGTTGTTCCGATCATTCAGTATTTCCGTGTGCCTTCAAGTAGGTCAGAACAATTGTGTATGATTGCCTGATGGTTAAATAATGTGCATTCTAAGCTATTTTAATATGAATATAAAATTTGGTGTGCAGGAGTATGATATTGTAAAGACGTTTTTCAGTTATGCGATTTATTTAAAATCTTTTCCTGCCATCAAACTTTTTTTTTCTATACGAAAACTTTTTGTATCAAATGGTATTGTAAATTTGTCCTTAGTATATGAAAAAGAAGTTTAAATTTAAGTACAAAGTTAAAATTTAGCGTATAACCATGTGCTTTCTGTTTTGTCGTATAGATAATCTTTGTAATATTGTATAGTTGTTGAAAACAAATATTTATTTCAACAATCTTTAATTTTGAAGATTTTTGAAAGACAATGTAATATATTTGTCATTTTATCTTGTAAATAAAAGTATTATATAAAAAAGTTTTTAAAAATATCTTTTGCATTTGTTGTGTTTCTTAAAAAAATCTTGCATTTTGTATTCATTTCAGTTCTTGATTACATTCACGGATATTTATTTTTTTAGAATTTGTTGGGTGTTTGAAATTTCAAATTACTTTGCAAGGATATCTTCAAGTGTTATTTGATGTCATGAGCAGGATGTACAGTGCTCAAAAACTTTTTTAAGATGTTGAATTGCTCGTAATTAGTAGAAATAATTTCATGCACAATGAAATCATAAATTAATTAGAATAAATGTGCATTAAAAAAATTGTCATAAAGGATCACTGATGATGTCTGCTATAATTTAGTTTCTCTGATTATGTTCATAAATGGAATTGCAAACAGCACTCGTTATATCTGTTGATGTCTTTGAGATTCATTTCCTGCTCTTTATTCGCTGTCAGCAGTTAATACTGAATTTAAATTATTACATTTTAGTTGTATTCTCAAATGCATATTAAAGGGAGGGACGCAGTCTCAATTAAAAGGAACTTCATTACTCTTTTTTGTCATAATCATGTAACCACAATTCAGTTAAGATAGGTTTTTTGGGAATTCAAAATCAAGGCTGCATTAATTCAGATGTTTGGTAATATATATTAGTTTGAATTTTAAAAAGCTTTTGTTGCATCTGAAATCTTAGAACACGCACATGTATCCTTTTAAATAATTTTAAAGATTTTTTTTTATGCACGACTTTCGAATATATTCTAAAATTTGATTAAATGTATTACTAGTTATGGATAACAAGTTAGAACTCATGTTTCAATTATTGTTGCAACAATTTAAAATGGTTTCTGGAAATATGAAAATTTTTTAGTAAACTGCAGAAATAAGTATGCCGCTTTTTCACATTCTCGTACACGAAGTATAGAGAAAGTATTATAATTGCCGAAAAAATTCGAAGTCGAGATTTTGACAAATCTTATCTTAAACCTCCTTGATTTCAAAAAACATATTTTTGGAAAACGTCTGTCTATTTGTCTGGTTGTGACAAAGATTACTTAAAAACTCTTTGAGCTAAATGGGTAAAATTTGGATATGATCTTTACACCACATTTTTAGATTTCTATTAAATTCTGTGCAAAATCCGTTCAGAGGAAAGCGGTTTGTTTGCCTGTTCGAATATAAGTTAACTACAAAACGAAGAGAGATAAATCGATAAAATTCGGAAACAAATTTAACCTTTATATAGTAGATATCGACCGAATTTTGAGTCAAATCTATCGAAAGGGTGAATGTCTGTCGGTCTGTACTTTCAGAAACATGTAAACGCGATAACTCAAAAACTCAATGACTTAAGTATATCAAATTTGGTATGGACTTTTGAGACTACAAGTTTAGTTTTGTGTCGAATTTTTGTTTCAATCGATTGGGAAAAACTTGCAATGACTTAAATATACCAAATTTAGTATATGGTTTTAAGTTCAAGTAGTATATCTGTAGTAGTATTTGTAGTGCAAGTCAAATATATGTGTGTGTATGTTTGCGCTAGCGTGTGTGTAAAGAAGTCGGCATGATTAGAATCCTTAAGCCTTTAAACCGTGAGAAACGTTCATCATTAGCCGAGATATGTGGATGTCGAATGTATAACTGACAATGATAAATCCCCAGTGGGAAGTGGTCTCCTTAAAACCTTCTCGCGTACTCTCAAATTAAGGTGTTATCACAGAGAATGCCTTCCATGGCAATGGCGTAGAACAGTTACGAAATATTTATCTTTGATGTGAATTTAGGATTTTTACTGAATCTATTGTGCCATTCTTGCAGAGTCTTTTGGGGATTAATTCCTGGCATGCGTTTAATGGTATCCAAAAATCGAATTTGTGTTTTAGACATGTCATTTCCAACCATTTGAAACAAAACTACATTTGTAGTCACAAAATTCATGCCAAATTCGATATATTTAAGTCATTGCATTTTTGAGCTATGGCGATTACATGTTTCTGAAAGCGGTCAGACATGTAATCAAGGAGGTGACCGAGAGATAGTCATTCCCCTGCTCATATTTGGCCCAAACTTTGACAAGTGTTTATACTATAGACATTAAAACTGAGTAACTAATTTTATCTATTTATCTCTCTTTATTTTGTAAATATCGTGTTAATTTAGATTCGAATAGCCGAACAGACTGATTTCCTCTTAATAGATTTTGCTTAAAATTTAATAGAAATCTACAAATTTGGTGTAAATACCATAGCCAAATTTCATCCGTTTAGTTTTTAAGTGTTTTTGAGTTATTTTATCAACAAACAATAATAAAGAATAAAAAAAATAGACCACTGACGATTTTTTATACGCAGCATCAACTCTTCAAACATCCAAAACCCGATATTTTTTACACAGACAAATATTCCAAAAAACCTTTTATTAACAATTTTATTAGTTGAATCATCAGAAATAAATCATTGTTCCTCATCGTACAATGACGAGGATGATTGTGGAATTTTCCTATATTTGAAACTGCTCAAAAAGAGCACAAAATTGACTAACTTTTCATAATGTAAAAATGTGAAAGGGATTAGGATGGTGAACATTAAATCTAATTCTTGGAGCATAGGATTAAAAATCTGGGTGTTGTTGTTATTTTAATTATCTTTTAAATATAGGGTCATTTAAATGCTAATATAAAGATTAGAAATCAGCTAAGAACCATGGAATTTTGGAAGATTTGGCTCCATTCTCGATAATTTTAAAAATTTGCGTAATGCTAGAAGAATGTATTAGGTAATGCAGAATGGAAGCTCGAGGGAGATCTTAATTAAAATCAAAGCAGATGATAATGAAACTGAAGTAAGATTTCAGATCTACTTTTTGATTAAACTTTTTCTCTTTTTTAGTATGAGAATAAGCTAAAAGACACAATGTATTTTTGTATTTTCAGAAGTATCCTAAATGATCGAGTTCGATAGTAAGAAAAATTATATAATTTTTATCTCTGCTATTGCAAAACTTTGGAAGTTTTTATTATATTAATGAGTCCTTAATGATGATGAGTAACAAAATATTTGTTATTATAATATGAAATGGCTGAGAAGAGACTGCAGCTTTTGAATAATTTTGAATGTTGCTTTATAGTATGGCGAATTGAGGTGAGCAAGAATAGAACCTGGGACCTTGTGGTTCGCAGTCCAGTAACATGACCACGATACAGAAGTAATTGCTCGGGTAGCGTAGCTGTTAACTGGCTTTTAAGCTTTCACTACAGACTCTCCTTCCAGTGAGTCGAACAATATGGCTGTTGAGTGGTGATATATTAACTGTTGATTCTAATGCGCCTGTACCCATTTGAGTAGCGCCAAGCTTTATGGCGAGCGTGTATGGATGAATGGTTGCTGATGCTGTTGCTGCGTCAAGTGAGTCTGACGACTTTGCGTACCTGCGGCCTTTTTGTGCTGCTGCGTCAAGTGAGTCTCACGACTTTGGGTTCCTGCGGCCTTTTTGTGTTGCTGCGTCAAGTGAGTCTGACGACTTTGGTTTGCTGCGTCAAGTGATTCTGACGCCTTTGTTTGCTGTGGGTAGATGGCGCCACAACAGCTGTACGAAGGTTGACGGTTCATCGTCCGAGGTCACCAATGTGGCGAATTGGGATGAGCGAGAATAGAACCTGGGACCTTGTGGTTC
The DNA here is from genome assembly GCF_947563725.1 of Argiope bruennichi. Classification (NCBI taxonomy): domain Eukaryota; kingdom Metazoa; phylum Arthropoda; class Arachnida; order Araneae; family Araneidae; genus Argiope; species Argiope bruennichi. Next base: position 111,969,979 of record NC_079160.1, on the reverse strand, counting down.
GCAGTCCAGTAACATGACCACGATATAAAAGCAATTGCTCGGGTAACGTAGCTGTTAACTGACTTATAATCTTTCACTACAATAGGTACTACAAACTCACGACTATAGGAGGATTTTATTAGACCAACCGGACGAAAGTGTGAGATTTCACTTAAAAAAGGAGAAAACAACCAGTAAATAAAATGTGAAAATTTTTAAATGTGGAATCTAGAATTCTTAGCGTTTTCATCAAAATCAGCTTGTTCAGTATTGTCCTAGTGCAAAGAGACTGCTAATAATTTACAAGAAAATAAAAATAAAAATCCAAGCTAAAAAGATGCATGTATGATAATATTTGCAAAAAGTAATCAAAACACTTTATTTAAAAAAAATTAAAGCCTATATATTTTCTTGACTTCATGTTTAATTCGAGGAAAACCATTAATTGAAATATATGGTTGCTTATATTGCTATATAATTGAAATATATGATTGCTTAAGATGCGAACAACAGAGTGTACTATTATATAACGAGAAATTTTTCTGTATTTTATAGATTTCTTATTGTTATAATAATTTTTTCTTGAATAGTAATGTCTTTCACCTACGCATTCACACACAAATCATCATTCCAGTTGAAATTATTGAAAAAAAAAAATAAACATTTTCCTGCTATTTTTTTTTTCTCTATGTCGGGTATCAGACTGATTTCATTCTAGAAACAATAAATTATCAACGTAACTTCTTCATCTGAAAAAAGTAGTTGTTTTCTGTCTTTGCTAGGACCCTTGGACTGGACAGGAACCTCTGCAGTTCATGATAATTGTAGTTGGATTCGTTTATTTTCGGTTCGGAGCTATGAACCGGTTGAAGTGAACGATTGCTTACTGGCCGAAATAACATTTCGACAGGTTTTAGAGAAAAATATGATATAAGTTAAATAAGCCTTAAACGATTCCTTTCTGTTTTATATTTTAAGGGATGTTTTTTATTTTTTTAAGTGTTTTGCTTCATACAAAATTATTAAAATTTCTTGAATGCTTTAGGCATTTCCCTTCCTTATCAAGAAACAAAATAGGACTGTCAAATTTGGTAAGTTTACATAAGGGATGAAGTCTACATCATTAATGTATCCATTTATAAGTACATGAATTGCCCCATCGCACAATTGGTACCTTTCATTTCTAGCGCAAGAGACGCTTAGAATTCGAAATCAGAAATGTTATATTTTTCATTCGAAATCAGTAGAAAACGTTTCAGAATGCTGAAAGCCATCAGTTGTGTTATATAAACATTCATATTAAGAGAATTTCAAATAGGTAAAACAGAGAAATCTCGTGTGTGTTTTTCCGAGTGTTCCAGTTGGAAGGGCACGTATTGCTTCCGTTTCTGACTAATTAGATTTTTTTTTTTGCAGTGTTCTATTTTTGAACAAAAAACATTTTTATAGAATGCTTTATTATTTTAATTTTTTAATATAATGCAATTTCCACACTTAACATTGCCTTGAAAGTTTTCTTTCATATGTCAATTTTAAAAATTTAAGCCCTTGCAAATTTTAATATCTTTGTATTTTTTGGGAATAAATTATGTAAGAAAGAAAATTTCTTTTTTATTTGGTCAAAAACAAATCCCTGAGTTGAAGAAAACTCTAAAATCCATTTTCTTTGAAATTTGGTGTTACCTTGTTTCTAAAATTACAGCTCTGGCATAACTTTTGGATTAAACTGGTTGATCAAAAGGTTTCAGAAAAAATCAAAAACAATTCTCTTGCACTTTTTCCCCCCTGCCTTACAATACAAGGACTCTAAAAACTGAAAATCTGTGTACTTAAGATATTCATGATCTTATCCAAAGTTCTTAATTTTTATGCCGTTGCAAAAAGCAATAGTTTATTAGGGTGTATGCAATAAAGTACTGGAAAGACATGTGTCTTGTATGTATTAATCTATTTCTGCAAATGTAACTAAGTGAGGATCGAACTTTTGCTTTTTAATACAGTTTAGAAAATTATTTTCATTCTTTTTTGTGAACAAACATCCATTGAAAAAGAATTAAGTATTAATTAAAATACTGAAGTGGAAAATTTGAATGAAAAATATCATATGTTTCATAACATGTAGTCTGGGATCCATTCAATAAACATTGCTGAAGAACTGAGAATATTAGCAATATTAGCCCATTTAAAATATTGCTTATTTTTGGGAAAGCAGATAGCAAAAGAAATAGTTAGCTGTCAATGACATGAAGAAAGTCAGACTCTGATTTTTTAATCTCTATCTGGAAAAAGAAGAAATTCTCATAAAAAAAGGAAGTGGCAGAAATTGAATGTAAAGCTGAATATTGTTTGACAAGCCAGAAACTAATCTAATAATCTTGCTAAGAAAATCTAATGAGTTTGGAAAAGTTATCAATGAAAAAATTGAAAGTATTTGGAAAAATAATTGATAAAAAAACATTTTATTTACTTATTTAATAAAATCAATAATATATTCTATATTTATTTATGTTCTTAAACTTTTTCAAGGAATTGTGGTTTTAATAAAATAACAGTCTTTTCAAACAGATCTTTTTTGATAATAATGTTATTGAAATGACTTTTTTTTCTTACACTTCTAACTGTAGTGCAATTAATTAATTAAAGATATGTAATAACAGTCTTTAAAATTTTTCTAATGAAACTTTCATAAAAACATTTTAAATAATCCAGTTTAAATATTGGTGAAAAATATTCAGTAATTTCCTGTAGTATTTCATGTTTATATTTTTATAAAATTGGATACTTACTTAGTTAATACCCAACTTAATTTATTTCATTTAATCATAATTCTGTAATAATAAAATTCTATGTGAATGTTAGTTTTTATTTTTTCTTTAAAGGTGCTTAAAAGGTATTTATAAAGTAGTTATCTTTTAAGATAAAATTAGTTTACACACCATGGACTACCTCTCTCTTGAAAATTTTATGTATCTATATATAATGTACTATAGATTGAAAAATTATTTGTAGAAATTGTAATACTTTTTAATTAACGGTGAAGGATTGGCATTTTGTTGGTGAAAATATGATTTGCTTTCTGTAAACTTTGTATAAACATTGTAAACAGATGCTTGTTTTCCTCTTGTAAGGTTGCAATGCCAATTTGGTTTTTGTGATATATTTGGAGAGTTTTGGCTCTTTTACCATTAGTTAATAAGTACCAAAATTATTTGCTATAACAATTAATGATTCAATATGTTATATAATTTATATAACGTTCAAATTAATATATTATTTAAATTTTCTTCTTTTTGCAATCAACATAAAAACTACATATTGAAAAAAGATTATGAATTAAATAACTATTTTTTTCCCCTTTTCTTTTTATGAATACTATTTTGTGCATTGAATGTTCTTATTAAAGATATATATATATTTCTTTATGTTCATATTTTTTATAAAGAATTTGAATATTTTTTAATACTTAATTTAACAAGAATATCTTGATGCATTGAATTATTTGTCATTGAAAGAAAACTCGTTAAACAAATGCAAAATGTTTAACTTTAACATTCTTCTTTATTATTTTCTCATTGTTTACACTTTATCTATTATAAAACATAGTCAGTGTTAATTTGTTTATTTCTGTCTAGGAAATAAAAGAAAAATCAAATATAAAAGCTGAAGTTCTTTATTTTGTGAAACTATAAATTAGTTAACATTTGACTGAAATAACAACACTTGCCATTCATACATCTTTTTTTAAGGAATCCTACTGCATATCTGATTAACAAATGCAAATCTTTGCTAATCACCCTCCCTAAATAAAAAGTGTGCTAATATTTGCATACAAATATAGATAATACATACATACTAATATTTACAGTACATAATGGGAATTTTTAATGCATTATTTTCGTCTCTTTGAATTTCTAGGTCTTTTAACAATTTTGAAACTTGTTTGTGTTTCTTAAAATATTACTTTATTTATTTTTATTTAATAATAAAAATGCTTTGTTTTTAGTCGTGTAACATTTTGACCACATACTTACAAAAAGAGAACACATTATCGTTTGCTAATAAATAAATGAAAATGCTGTTGCCTTCATTTGTATTATTTTGATATGATCTATTGAGTCAAATTCATTTATTTTCTATCAAAAAAAGAGTAAACAGAGTTATGTAGCAATGGACATAATGATAATTTTTTTAGGTCAGAAGAAGTTATGTAAATAATATTGCTTAACAATTATACCAGCAAATTATTTTGATTGTTGAAAAAAAAAATGCATATATATTTTTTATTTTTTGGGGGATATATGAATGTGCATAATTCTTATTATTTAACAAAATATATTGATGGAAATCTGGATTCCATTTACTTGTAAAATAATTATTCTATAAATTAATTTGAAAGAATTTATATCATACTTTAAAGTGGAGTTGCTGGAAGATCTTTTATTACTTTACACATTCCTAAAATTTGGACCATAAAATATTAATGTTAAATTCAGTCATATGCTAACAGAATAGTTAAGTGTTAAATAAATAATTTTCTTACATTCTCTTAACTGATACAAAAATTGTTATTAATTACCTTAACTTTTTATTTAAAATGTTACATATTTATATAAACTGCAGATGCATAGCATCTTTATAACTCCTTAAAAATTCCTGTCTTACAACAGTTCTTATATAAGAGTCTTAAAAGTGCTTATTTATTTTTATACAAATGGCTATTTCTTCTGTAGGTTAAAAAAAAAAACAAAAAAAACCCTGAATTTCCTTATGCTAGACCTGCCAAATTATTTAAATGTATTGCCTTTTCGATGTCTGATTTTTCATCTCTTGCGAAATGCCGATGAGTCTGAAAGTTGTAAAAAATTTTTTCCTCAGGTAAGGGAAATGCTAATAGTATGCAAAAATTATATCCCTTTCATTGTTTTGAAGAATTATCTTGGTTAGGAATGTTGGAAGGTTGTGTCTTGGCTCTTTTAGTTGCTTTTGCATATCTGGGTAGCGAAAAATAATTTATTTTCAGGGATAATTTTGTGTGTTCTTGAAAATGGCATAAGTTAGTTTTTAATTGACCTTCAGTTTGCTGTTGCTATTCTGAAATTGGTTATTTCTTTATAGATCATTTATTTATTGTATATCAACATTATTATTAATATATATTTTTTAATATTAAGTACAAGTGAATTTGATCTCTTTACAGAAATATGAATCTTTCTTGGAAAAGGAAATTGCTGAAATTGAATGCAAAGCTAATGCACTAACTGAACAAACCAATGACTTTTCTTTACTAAAAAAAGTTTAATGCATTATGAAAAGCTACTTGTAGGAAAACTGAACATATGAATGAGTTAGGTAGTAAAATTTCAAAAAGAAATAGAAAATTATTTACAAAGCTATCAAAATTTGCAGATTTTAATATCTTAGATTTGTTTACTTGTGCTCCAAACCTTCATTTTTCTTTTTCTTTCAAGGAACCAAGATGTTAATGAAGTGGAAGCATAATATTTTTTCTTAATGCAAGTAATTGTAGTGTAATAAAGTAATTATCATTTACTGGTGATAATCTCTGTTAGATAATTCTCCAACTGGATGAATTTTATTTTAACATATAATTTTATTATCAGTATTAATTACGTTGATTATCTATGTTATATTCATATAAAACTGAATACTTTTTTTGCCCAATCTTGTAATTTTCATCAAAACTCTTAATTCTGTCTTTAAAATGATTTCATTAATGTTAAAGCTTATTTCTTCTCTAAAGTGTTTAAAAGGTCCTTATAATTCTTATCCTTACTTTTAATGATAAAGTTACTTTTGTCTGATATGGGAGTTTATTCGCTATTCCTTAAAAGTGTTTGAAACTACTATTTTATCCTGTTGAACAATTTATCTTGGTCATAATTTGCTTATATAGTTAAAATTCTGATGATTATTTTTTATAAAGTTTAATTTCTTGTATTTATTTTAATTTGTATATACATTCCTTGAGAATAATTCACACAACATTACATGAATTGCCTTATGGAGTTCCAGATTGCGGGCCAGAACTGCTCCAGAATAACCTGCGTGAAAAGCACAAAGTATCAACATTTTTATGAAACATAGAATGCTTCTATGCTGATTCTATGTAAATTCTATGCTGATTCTATGTAAATTCATGTAGTGTAGGATCAGCCAAATTTACTGTTACTGAAGGTCAAACGGTTATTATTGACCTGCAACTTTCAAAACATTGATAAATGACATTTGAGCTTGTGCCTATCATAGAAACAGAAATGTATAATCGTAAGTAGTTTGTTCTTGTTCGTCTGAGAGTATGGAACACTGTACTCATGTACTTGTAATCTTTATGCATCATTATGATGCATTCAACATTTACATACTGTTAAAAACCAAATCTCCCAACCTGAATTTTGCTTCCCATCACTATTTGTGTTGCACCTTGTGCTACAGATTTTGCTTTGCGAACCGGCTATATTATATATATATATAATATGGCTTCATGGTAATTTCCGGTTTCTTTCGTGAATTATTGATTTATAAATTTTCAAATATCTGTGTTTCAAAATACATAATTTCGCATTGATTCTGAAGATTTTTTGAAAAATGAAATATTTCTATTGAACCAAAATCAACTTATTATGCTCCTCTATAATTTATACATCAATTGGCAAATGACTAATTAAATAAGGAAACTAAAGAAATATATATATGTAAATGTCTTGGCCTAATTTCACTTAATAATTTTTTTTTTTTTTTTTTAGATTTCAAATATGCATTATGAGAAAACGTGACACATGGTACCAGGATGATTAAAACAGCTATTGAATCTTCACATTTTTCTGAATGAAAATGTTTGCATTCTGAATGACATCTATAAGGAGAAATGACCATTTCAATGCCCACACTACCAGACTGCTATAAACAACATATAGGGCAAGGAATCAAGTATCATGGAATGAAAAAGAGTAATTTCACATTTACCTCACTCTAAAAGTTTTTATTTGCATTATATTATTATTCCTTATTAATGCATATCTGCTTATATTATTACATTTATCTAGGAAAGGGAAGCTTCATATAATCCAAGCAATAAAACATATTTGCAAAAATTACATTCAAATATATCTTTTTATTGTCCTAATGGGAAAATCTTATGCCATCCATATATGTTTAAAAACACAAAAACAATTAGCATGTTTGCGTCATTAAAATTCTGTTTCTCTTTAAGCTTGTGATTCTGGACTTGAGTGGTTATGGACAGAATTGCAATAAAATACATTTTTCTAATTCACTCAATGGAGAAACTGTATGCAATATTTGTAATAAAACATTCACTCTGATCTAGTGTAAAAGAACATTTACGGTCGCATAGGAAAAAGAAATTGTATGCATGTGACATTTGTAACAAAGTCTTTTCTCTAATGGAGATTAAGAGAATATTCAAGAGCTCATAGAAAACTATATTCATGTGATTTTTGTAAAAACGCTTTTTCCAGGAAGGAGAAATTAAGAATACATGTGCAAACTCATACACAAGACAAACCGTACAAATGTGAGTTTTGTGACGAAGCATTTTCTGAGAAAGGGAATTTAAAATTTGTTTTTGTTGTTGTTACTTTTGGCACTTTACAACCCACTGACAGATCTGTCAGCGATTTAATCGAAGTGATTTTGCCAATTTTGTTTTTTCAGTACGGCCAAGAGTACGACTTAGCTATTTCATATGTCACATTCGCTTGCACAACCCCTTTTTACAGGGGGGCACATTCATACACCTCACAGAAGAAGAACAACCATGCCCGAATCAGGACTCAAACCCGGGATGCCCAGATCACGGGGAAGACTTGCTACCCCTATGCCAGGACGCCGGCTATTTAAAATGCTCCCCCCCCATCTCTTTTGAATTTTAAAGTACAAAAATTACGTATGCATATGCAGAAGAAACCTATAAATTGGATATTTGTAACAAATCCTTTTCAGACAAGAGGATATATACAGATGTAGTTGAAAGGAAAACCACATACATGTGCCATTTGTAATATAGCATTTTCTAGGCAGTTTGATTTAAAAAGACATTTATTATCACACACCAAACAGAAGCCATATATATGTAACATTTGTAATAAAGTCTTTTCCCATTAAAAGAATTTAAGAGTACATTTATGCATACACACACAAGAGAAAGCATATTTCTGTGACACGTAACGAAACCTTTTATTCTAAGTCGAATTTCAGACTACATTTTCAAATTGAATATGAAAGAGAAACCATTTGCATGGGATGTTTGTAATTTAAGATTTTCTCATTCCACTACTGTAAAGAAGCATTCTTAGAAGCACATCATAAAGAATAAGTAAACCTTACATTTTGTAATGTTTTTCAAAACATTACAAAAAAAAGTATTTTTTAAATAAATAATTTCTGCAATATATGAGATAAATATTGTAAACAAGAGTACTCACAATTTATTGCTGTATATGTGCATATAACTTGTGTCAATGGTCTTCTGTGATGCTTTGTATCTTTTTCATTTACAATTAACTATAAAATAAAATTATAGAAGCTTAGAATTGACATGTCCATGTGTGATTTGATATTTGAATCAAATTATTAAGAAGAATTATGAAACAAAGAAAAAGAAACTTATGTATCTTTAAGAAAATTATGCTCTCTCTCCCTCTCTCACTTTTTAATCAAAATATGGTGATGTAATAAAGTTTTTAACTACATTATTACAAAAGCTTAGAATTGATGTATTCAAACTTTCATGTATATGATTTGATAATTGATTCTGTTTATTAAGAATACTTTGCTCCCTTTTCCACCAAAGTATGGTGGTGTAATGATGTTTTTTTACCATGCAGCTTTTTTAACCTTTTTCCTACCTTTTGAATTTATATCATATTAAACCAAGCTCTATTGAAGCCTTTCTTATAAATTTTTTCTTGGAATGCGAATGATTAAACTTTAGAAGATATTTGTTTTCTTATTTCATTTTAAAGTCATTTAACAAAATTTATAATGATAAATAAAGTGAAGATCATGAGATAATAGACTTAAGTATTTATCCCATTTCTGTCATTTAAACCAATAATATTTTTTAATTAAATTTTTTGTGTTGAAATTCAATTTTATAATCTTACAAGAGAATATGAGGTCATTATTGAATACCAAGATCAGTAAATATAAGAAGTCTGAAAACTTATGATAATTTCATTGACTATTTACTTGCATGATGGTTTAACAATAATATGCTGTGTATTATTATATAGATCATTTTTGACTGTGATATTATATAATGCTAGAAAGCAAAGGTTTAATTCAACTTTTTTGATTTTCAATGTTTCTGAAAGACATTGTGTTATCTTATGTTTTGATATTTTATTATTAATAAAAAGTATTATATATATATATATAAATATGTATATGTAATGATATTTTAAACTCTTAATTTAGACCATAGTAAAATATTCTCTTATTTTGTGATCCAATTCCACTTTCGGTTTAATTAATTCCTCTGTAAAAAATAATGCGCCATCAGAACTACATTTCAAACGAAAGTGATACTTTGGTACCCTTGAAAAGGTGTCAAAGGTAATTTCCCTCAGCGCGTGGCCGGAAATCCTATGTTATATAAGGCTAGTGATCATCTGTTCACCCCTTTTTTGCTTCTGCTTTACTTTTACAAATTATCTTTACATATTATTTATATACTTTTACATATATCTTTACATATTATTTAGCCGGCAAGATTCGAAAACATTATATATATATATTTATATTTACACAAAAATATACAAATTTCAAATATTATATATATATATATATATATATATATAATATTTGAAATTTGCATTTATTTTGTTTCTTAAAAAAAAAGTCTTGTCTTATATTCATTACAATTTTCAGCTGAATTCATGAATATCTTTTATAATTAAATTTGTTGTGTGTTTTTAATTTTATATTGTCCTGCAAGAATACCTTCAAACATTATTTGTTGATCAAGTCAAGTTGATTTGAAGTCTCAAATTAATTAGAAGAAATACAAAAATGTCTTCTTTTATCATAAATGATTAGTATGATAGGAATTGTTATCTAGTTTTTCTGATATTATTAACAGAAAGAATTGCAAACTGCAATTTTTATGACTGTCAGTATTTGTCTGTATCGTTGACTACTCTTGTCATCTGCAGCTGTTATTGGATTAAATTTTTAACATTTTATATTCATAAGAGGGAAATACTCTCAATCAAGAAACTGCTTTCTTCTTTTTGACATTATATGTACCAATGACTCTGCTAAGATAGGTTTTTGGAAATTAAGACTAAATTAATTCTGATATTAATTAATACATTTGCTACTTTGAATTTTTTTAAAAATTGATTATATCTTAAATGCACGTATGCATGTCTTCTGAGATATTAAGCTAAGCTTTTTTTAATGTACAATTTCCAAAAATATTCTAAGTTTTGAATAGACAGATTACAATTAACTGTAGGTGCTAAAATTAATAAAGATTAAATTACTATTTTGGTGATGTAAATTTGTTTCTTAAAATATAAGCAGCATTTAGTAAATTGCAAAGATAATTGTAGCACTTTTTTTTCGTCTTTGACATGACATGACATCTTAGGCAATTTTCATTTGACAAGTAATGGTTGACATGTTAAAAAAACATATTTTAGAGTCTGATTCATGTTCATAACTCCAAGACCGACAGATGGTCAACCATTTGACCGTTTTGGTTCAAACTTTGATATGAATCTATATTTTAGATGCTAAAATATAGATTCATATACCAAATTTTATCTGCATAATTCTTTGCATTTTATAGTCATTGAATTCATTTGTACTCGAACACCCTGTGAATGGATTTTGTTCAAAATTCGATAGAAATCTACAAATTTAAATAGTCCATATACCAAATTTCATAGGTGAAGACCTTTTTCAGTTATTGTGTTTACAGATGTATAGACACAGACTGGCAGACATAATGCTAAAAGTTATGGCATTTTGGACTTGAGGAGGTCTGAAACAAAGAGATTCGTCAAAATTTAAAGTTTCAGTTTTTTGATGATTATAATACTTCATCTATATTTCATTTATGATTAAGTAAAAGTGAAGTATTACATATTGTAACAGTCATAGGTAAAGCTTTTATTGCTATCACATTATTCAATATTTATTGCAAAATAAATGATATCAGATCACAAGTATTAAAAAAAAAAAAGCATTACATTTTAAATATTTTTTTACAGCAAATATTTTCTATGCTTTTTTATTTATTTATTTACTTTGCAAATGAAAATGAATTTTATCATCAAAAAGGCAATAATTTAAAATTATTTTTTATACATGGCTTTAATTATTTTTAATTTTTACTGGTACTGTGATTTAATATACATATATATATATATATATATATAAAAGAAAAATTTAAACGTCCCTTTAAATATTTTCCCCATAAAATGTTTAGAACAAGTTAATTAAAAGAAACAATTTTCAAATATATGAAACAGATTTGTTCCATATTTTTTTAGCTTTCCTGGGGAATATTTTTGAGTTTAATGATAAATATTTCTGTTCAGTTGGTGTATTATTTATTTAAGTATTTTTAAATTTCTGGATATCTTGTATTTGAACTTCTTTTCTGTATTATCACAGTTTTCAAAATAAGGATTTTGTATTTGTATTCATGCTAAAAATCTAAAAAAAAAGAAATCATTTCTATTTTTATTGCTCAATGAAACCAAACGATCTTATATTTACGTAGATTTTTATTTGTATCGGCAAATTATGAATTAAATGAATAAATCAATATATAAGTATTTTAAATAAGTTTAACTATTTTATCTCGGAATGTATTTCAGCATTAACATTTTTTTTTTTTTTTAGATTTCAGATTTGCATTATGAAGATATGCGATAAACTGTGCCATGACATTCTGAACAACTATTGAGTCATCAAGTCTTTCTGAACATATTCAAGAACATTTAGAAGGTTTGACTATTCCAAGATCCATATGACAGTCTTGCAAGGAATTGAATAACAGGATTTTAAAAAATAATAATTTCCTTATTACATCAACTTAGAAATATTGAATTATACCATATTTTATTTATTCATTCATCCATATTTCCGGATATTGTCATATACTTATTTTAAAGAGAAAAGTGCAGTCCCCACTCTGTAAAACATATTTTCAGAAATTATATTTAAAGATGTCTCAATTCATCTAATTTTGATATTTAAATTCAATTTTGCCAATCATTTATGTTCAAAGAAAGTCAGTTTATTTGCATTATTAAAATTTGGAATAGATGCTGGTACTAAAGAGAATATTCTACTTGTGATTTCTGAATTTGAGTGTTTACAGAAAGAATTGTTTGAAATGGGAATTTTTCTGATTGCATAAACAATGGAGAAACCACATGTATGTGACATATGTGAAAAAACATTTTATCGCCGGCCAGATTTAGTAAGACATTTACGGTCGCATACACAAGAGAAACCTTATGCATGCAACATTTGTAACAAAGCTTTTTCCGTGAAGGGGAATTTAAGAGTACACTTGAGGACGCATACACAAGAGAAACCATACAAATGTGATATCTGTAACAAAGCTTTTTCTGGGAGGGGGAATTTAAAAGTACACTTACGAATGCATACGCATGAGAAGCCATATACATGTGACTTTTGTAACAAAGCATTTCCCTATAAGAAGAATTTAATAAGACATTTACGTATCCATACACAAGAGAAACCGTATACATGTAGCATTTGTAACAAAGCTTTTTCCGAGAAGGGGAATTTAAAAAAACACTCGCATGTGCATATGCAAAAAAACAAATAAAAAAACCCATAATCATGTGATGTTTATAGCAAAGCCTTTTCTACAAAGTTGAATTTAAAATTGCATTTTCAGATGCATACAAAAGAGAAACCAATTGCATGTGATTTTTAAATTAAAGCATTCTGTATTGCACACCATTGTAGACAGAAGACAATTATAAAAAAGGAATAAGCCATTCATTTGGGATGTTAATAAAACATTTTCTACAAGAGCATTTCAATAAACAAATACTAAGAGTCTTTTTTTTTTTTTTTTTACTGGCACATACTGAGATACTATTTCTGTTACATACATGATTTAAATATATTTTTTAAATAAATAATTTATACAATATATAAGATAAGACAGTGAAAATGAATAATTTATAAATGATGAAAGTCCCACTATATATGTTGAGGAATAAATTGCCTGAAACCCAGACATCTGCCTTCATTCTATTACTTAACAATCTTCCATTGATTCATTTAGATTCTAGATGCATAAGGAAGAACTGTTACTTTTTAATTAATAATAAAGCATTTAATTGCAAGGATTCTTTAAGGATACATTCACAGTCCTACTCTGAATGGAAATTAAACAACTACGAAATATGAACTAAAATGTTTTGTGCATTAATGGTTAATAATTAACATAAAGTTAAAGATTAACCTAGAAAAATTATTATTGTAATAAATAAATGGTAAGGAATGTGTATCCTTAAGGACTGAAAAATTTTTAATTAAAATGTCTTAAAATAATTTTTTGTTCTAATAATTTTGTTTTGCATGACAAAAACATAAATTTGTTTTTTTATTACATTGTGAAACATTTAAATGGATATTTATAAGTCAATTCCTCATTATCAACAAGATTTTGTATATACATATTTGCCGATATATTTTGCATGTACAAATGTATATTGACAAAAATTTGTATTGTAAAAAAAAAAATTGCTCCTATCTTATTACTGCATGTGTGCCTAGAGCATTTAAGTTTTCTTCTAGGATGTCTTGTAGCTTCTTGATTTATAAGGAGCTGTAAAATAAACTTATGAAAGTTTAGAATTAACATATGTATGCTATATATATGATTCAATAATTGATTTTGTTTGTTAAGAAAGATATGCTTCCTTTTTCATTCATATATGATAGTGTAACTTCATGTTCTTAGTGATGCAATTTCATCCATATATCTTTCCGCTTTTTAAATCTGTATCATATATAAAATCAAGTTTTATTGTTATGTTTCTTATAAGTTTGCCTTTGAAATATGAATAATTAAAAATCAGAAAATTAGAATTAGGTTCTAGATTTCTGAATAATTAAAATTTAGAAGATTTGTTTTATTGTAAAGTCATATAACAAAAATTGTAATCAAGAATTATTAAGTGAAGATCATGAGATAATAGACATGTAATTTTATTTGAATTATCATTTAAATTTACATATATTTTATTAATCAAGCTTTTGAATAAATGTCTGACTTTATAGATAATATTGTAAGAAAAGTTACAAAAAATCTTTGGCGTTTTGTTGCATATTATTTCTGGCATTTTATCGAATAAATAAAAGTATTATATTTTGCATATCAAAATCGTTGAATATCAAGACCAGCATTTTGAGTTACTATTTACTTACATGATGGTTTAATAAAATACATCTAAATTTTAAATCTCGAATTTATTAATAAAAGTATAAAATCTGATATGCTGAAGTATGAACTTGTAAAAACGTATTTCATTTATAAAATTGATTTAATGGTTTCTTTCCTTAATTCTGTGTCTTTTATCAAATCTGTTTCATTTTTTTTATCAAACAGTTCTTTTAAATTTACCTTTGGTATATGAATATAAAGTTTAAATTAAAATTTAGAATTCATTTACATATATGCTATATTTTTTGTTGAAGAAATTATTTTTATCTATAATATTATATAACAGTAGAAAGTACATTTAATCAAACTTTCTTAGCTGTAAAGATTTTCAAATGGGAAAATCCCATAAAAACAATATATAATGTTTGTTTTTCTCCAGTTTTGCATTTGTTTCCTATTTAGTAAAAAATCCTTAGTCATTTTGTTGTATATTATTTTTGGCTTTTTATCATGTAAATAATAGGATTATATAACTTTTTAGAGAATGTTATCTGTTTCATAAAAAAATCTTATTTTATATATTTATTTTATTCTTTATTGAATTCAAGGATATTCTTCAAACTTAATATTGCTATGTATGTGTCTAGATTGACTTGCAAGAATACCTTCAGTCATTATTTGATGTAAAGATTGGGATGTAATGTGTCCAAAAACTTTTTTAAGATGTTGAATTCTTTTTGACTAGAAAAAATAATGACATACACATTGAAGTCATAAATTAATTAGAATAAATATGCATTTAAAAAAAATTTATCATAAGTGGTCAATAAGATGGCAATTATAGTTTAGTTTTGCTGTTAGTGTCGATGAATGTAATTGCAAAAAGCACTCTATATATCAGTTATTTTTGAGAATCATTGACTTTCTTTTATTCACCATCTGCTGTTGGTATTATTTTTTCTTTTTTAGTTATATCCAAAAAAGCACAACACACATGTCTGTTTAACTATGCTCTGATCTCAAGTGTGTCAAGATAAGCATACCATAGAGAGAAAGACTCTCAATTTATAGCATATTCATTGCCCATTTAACCATGCTCTGATCTCAAGTGCGCCAAGATAAGCATACCATTGAGAGAGACTCTCAATTTATAGAATACTCATTGCCTATTTAACCATGCTCTGATCACAGTTGCGCCAAGATAAGGGTTTCGAGGAATTAATAATTCAAAACAAAGACTTTAGCAATTTAGGTGTTAATTGATGTGTTTGAATTTTGGAACTTTAGTTATATTTTTTTAATTGATTGTATGTATTGTACAGGACGAGTCAAAATTATACTATCATTTAAATGGTAGAAATATATCAAATATAAAAATTATACACATAATAGCCATATTTTTTAATACATACTGAACAACGATTTACATTAGTATGTAAAACCAGTACACAATATTTTGCCTATATACGCGCCATTTCCATTTAATTAAGTCATTAATATCACAAATTTTAAAATGGAGTTAACATAATGTTGACTCGTTCTGTGTATATTAATTTATACTAAGAATATCTTTTTGTATATAAGGTTTTATATTCTGTATATATTGTTTTATAATAGAAAACATGCACCATTATGCAGTATTTTAATAAATTTGTGAATATGATGCTTATGTTCATCTAAATCATTCAGTTTTGTAATAAAAGGATATTTTTAACAATTTGCCTTATTTTTGTCTGATTTTTTAAGAAAAATGATTGGTGAAAGTATTTGATTTTAAAACTATATTTTGAGCCATTATTTTTTAAACAAAAGTTAATTTAAAAATATTCGAGATATACACTATGTGAAAGAAAGTAGAAATACAGTCAGCACAGTAAATTATGCTTTGCATTGATCTAAATTACTTTTTACATTGTTTAACTATTTTTTCTTTTATTTTAAATGAGAAAATTTTATCTATAACTAAAAAATAATGAAAAACCGTACTTAAGCGATTTTTAGTGTACTAAAAAAAGTAGAAGGAAAATGCTAAAAGAATTGTTTTGATAAATCTTATAAACTTTAAAAGTGGGTATTTCATTCATTTTATCTGTTTTTGTTAAGAAAAAACATTCTTTTTATTCTATTCCTATTAAGACTGGCAGACCTAAAAAACTGGTGCAACACGATTAAAGAAAAATCTTCCTAGAACTAAAACAGATAAAAGTGTTGTCAGAGCTCAAGATAATACTGGCATCACACACGCTTCAAGAAAAATAGTCTACAACTACATAAAAGCATCAAATGTTAATATTTAAATAAAGGAAGCACCAAACCAAATGGATTGAAAGGTACATTAAACACCGATTGCAATGGGTTAAAAACCAAACATCCGGGATTTCAGAATGAATCTCCATTATATCTCCTGATGAGAGAAAGTCTCATCAAAATGGGTATTGTCTCAGTAACAAGGAAAAGATTTGTTCTACCTGAATTCTGAAATTAAAACATGCATAACAGATGATTTTTATGCTGATAAAAATGAAGGAAATGTTCAAGGATTTTTGATTCGATTGGCATGCGGGTACAAAGGAAAAACTAGTGTTCCTGAGTGGCAAGTAGAAACACACAATATCCAAGTTTTTAATTCATATCTCATTTCCTACGGCATGGAGCTTGGTGGAAATGAGTGGAATTTTCAGTATGAAGAATCATCAATTCACACATCTAATGGTGTTAAAAAAATGGTTCGGTGCGAATAATCTTTACCCGGCCTTCTAAAAGTCCGCAACTCAACATCGTAGAGAACATATAGATAAGGATTGTTTGTCTGATTTACGGGAGAGGCAATCAGTTTGAATATACCGATAAATTTCGGAGAGCTTTGAATGATGTATGGGGAAAAAAAATTTCCAAACAGCAAACTATATGATTCGAGGCCAAATCGAATCTTTGAAATAATCAAATCCAATGGTGAAAGAATTTCCTATTAATAAAATTTTTATTAAGAAGAATGTATGATGTTGGTGTGATAAAAGGGAAGATAGTCTCTGTTGCAGATAGCCTTGAATAATATATAGATTCTACCTGAAAACCCTTTGTAACCCAGTCTTCTTAGGTTTCCTGTGCACAAAATTGTAATATTAGCGGTTCAAGAATGAGAATAGCAGGAAACACATAGTTTGCAAAAGACAGTAGCTGGATCTATACAGTCGTTAGCGAACGAAAAAATTGGGATCCCTTCTTGGTTCGTGAACGAGGGTATTGTCGTTCAGGAACGAATTACAGATTCAATGGAGATAGTCAGGTTTGATCGTTTCTTCCGTTCTTTCGCGAATGACTAATCGGGACTGCCAGGAGAAACATTTCAATAAGCTTCAGCAAAGAATTCTGTTTACGATTCTTCAAACTCTTTCCTATTTAACACTTTAAAAGATGTCTTTTTATTTTTAAACATATATGTTGCATAGTACAGAATTACTAAAACTGGTGCTCAAATTTTCAATTTAAAAATTTGTTTCCTTAATCAAGGAACAAAAAAGGACTGGCAAATTTGGTAAAGTTTATGTAAATGATTATTTCTTTAATGCATGCATTCAGTGTATATATGGATATGACTATGTTGATGTACATGAATAATACAATTTATCAATTTAATTTTCTAATGCAAAAACAATAAAAAAATTAGAGATATTAAATTGATGCTTTTCATAATTTTGAAGAAAACAATAAAAAATTCCAAAAGCCATTAATCATTTTATATGGACGTTCATTTTAAGAAAGATTTAAGCGAGGTGAAAGTGAGAAATCTTGTGTGTTTTGTTCCGAAAGACAAACATGATGATTCTTTTTCTGATTAAGATAAATTTTTTGTCATGTTCTATTCCTTAACAAGAGGGTTTTTTTTTCCCCCCTGTCACTTTCACAACTTTAAAAGTAAGCACTGGCAGAACTAATCTCTTTACTTTTAAAAATATGTATGCAAGTGAAGATTTTTTTTTCAATTATGCTGATTGAATTGAAAATTAAATAGAAGTAGGATTAAATTATTAGTCTTTTTCCTGTTTATTGCTTTAATAATTTGTTTCTCTTTAAATTCTCTATTATTGACTTCTTCAAAATTTTATATAATTTTTTAAATAAATAAATATAATACACACATACTATACTTCCAAATATTATTTATATCAGTGGTTAATTTTAACCATGGTTAATTATAAGAGTAATTTCAATTTTTTACCTTTTGTAATCTACATAAAATTTAACATGTTCTATGAGAAGGTGTAAAATGAAAACTTTTTTTTTCTTTGCCTCTCTTTTATGAATTATGTTTTGTGTTCTGAATGTTCTGAAGTTGTTTTCCTAAATGCTGTATTTATTAATGATCATAATTATCAAAAATAGTGTTTTCATTTTGAGCTTTTCCATTTTCTTCAAAAAGAATATAAATCATTTTTAATGCTTAATATATGAACATTCCATTGATAAATTGGAACTGCAAAGAGAAAATTGTCAATTGACTGAAAGTGGAATGTTTAGTGTTAACATTTCATATATGCAGTTTGTACATTGTTTACACTTCTATGTCTATTACAAAACTAATGGTGGATGGTTTCTTCCTGTCTTATAAATAAGTAATAATTTTTTGCAGATTTCTCAAATTTGAATTTTTGAGCATTTCTTTTATCATTATTTTTAGTGCTGCAATTAAAATTGTGTTGTACTTAAATTAAGTTCAGAGATTCAGTAAAGAGTTTCGTAGATTTTAAAATGAATATCCATGAAAACTATTTACTCACTTTATTTGAAACTTTATTGTATTTAAACAAAATGCTCTCTTATTTTATTATATGATTCCATTTTTTTAAAGTTAGATAACAATATATTCTATTCCTATTGCATCAGTTATTATGCATTGGGCAGTGAATGGTCCATTGGGAGCTATTTATGTTTATTATTTTTCAGGATGACTAAAAAAAGAAAAAAAATTGGGAGTTGAAATTCTTTATTTTGTGAAATTATGAATGAAATAGCATTTAACAGAAATATCAAATATCAATCCTTTGCTTGACAACAATTCAGATATCTTTCCTAAATGAATTCCATTGCTAATCTGATTAAAAAAAGCAGAACTTAATGTCTTGCTAATATATATACAGTAAGTTATTTCTAATTGTGAAATATTAATGTTTTATTTGTCTCTTTGAGTTTCTGAATATTTTAGCAGCTTTGAACCTTGAATGTATGTCTTAAATATTTTCTAAGTTTTTATTTATTTTTTAACAATACAAATTTTTTGCTTTAAGGAATGTAATATTTTGATTACAAAAAGAGTACACTGTAACACTTGCTAATAAATGAAGGAGAATTTAGTTGCCTTCAGCTATATTCTCTTAATATGTTGTGTAGCATACAAATTAAATTAACTGACTTAATATCAAAAAGGAATAAAAATATTTATGTGACATGGAGGTTAATGATAATCTTTCTAGGGCAGAAGTTTGTAGATAAGACTGTTGAATAATAATGCTGACACATTATTAAAAGTTGAAAATTAAAAAATGCATATATGTTTTGCATGCATATTTTTAAATTATGCAACCTTACCTTATTACCTTGGTAAATTTACATTTTTCTGTTTGTTTAATTGGTAGAAGATTTAAAAAATGCATATTTTTTTTTATATGTATGAGATATGAAACCATATAATTTTTATTATTTAAGAGCCAAAATATCTTTAGAAAATCCTTTGGATTCTATATATTTGTTGTTTAATTATTTTGTAAATGACCTTGGTAAATTTACATTTTTCTGTTTGTTTAATTGGTAGAAGATTTTTTACAAGCTACTATTATTATTGTAGTTAATTATTTATAGATTTAACTAAACATATAAATTAAAATACTGCAGATTCATGAGGTAATTTACATATTGATAAAATTTGAACCATGAACTATTAATATTAAATGAAATATTTACTAACTAAACAATTTTTTAAGAATTCAGTGAATCATTTCTTGCATTCTCTATAGAAACTTTAGCTGATGCAAAGCATGCTAAAATTTGTTATTTATTACCAGAGCTTTTAATTAAAAGCACTGATTATATATTGAATTATATGGACTCTACACTGACTGCATATCCAAAAAGTTTAAATATGCATGTATAATTATTTCATTTAAATTATTGCTATAAAAATTGCTGGTAATTATATTTTGAAATAATTATTTTGATAGTGTCTAGAAAATATAAGCTTTGCTAAATTTTCTAAGATTTACTAAGACTCTGCATAGTAAAAGAAAGAAAAACAAATATTTTTATCTAATATATATATATATATATATATATATATACTGAACAAGTGTTCAAGGATTAATTAAGTTTAATACAATTATTCAAATGAAACTTAAATATATAATGGAAAGCCAATCTGTAAAATTTTATTAAAAATCATGAAAGAATATACTTATGACATATAGTTATTAGAACAAATGACTGTAGTATGCTAATAGTTATGTATTCTTGAAAGCCTAATATTAGAAGAGTAAATGAATTATAATTTGAAAAATGTCCTAGATTAAAAAAATTTTATATATATATATATATATATATATATATATATTTAGAGAGAGAGATTCCAATATCCAATCACGAAACAGATGAATTAAGATTTCACTCAAATATGAATGTGGTTTTGTAGATATTTATATTGATTTTTCATTGTTTTTTTTTTTTTTTTTGGTATTTTGAATACATCAGATAAGGCATTTTATGAATATAAAGTTCTAGTTGAGGCATACAAAAATGATACAATTTGTATAAATAACCTTGAACATGATTGAAGAAATCTGTGGAAACATTTTCTTAAAATATATATTTTTACATGTTGTCTTAAAATTATAGAAAGCTGAAAATTTAAACAAATTTTATTTTTCATAATTCCAAATAGTTGATGATGATTTGAATCAATTTGAAAAATTTGTCGAACAATAATAAAACAGTATAATACTTTTTTTTTTTATCTTTCATTAATATACTATGTCTGTTGATCTGATGTTATTTTACCAAATGAACTGAGTAAGAATTTTATACTTAAAGAATCAGCCATATTTCTGTGATTTAAAATGTAGCTTAAGTGACAAATAGGTTAACAACAGTTAACTTCTTTAGTTCATTTAGAACATTTTATAAAAATGTTATAAAACTTCATTTTACAATCTGATAATATTTATGTATGAGACGATGCTTAATAATATTTACATAAATGGGCATCCACTGGTTTTTAATTAAGTCAAGAAAGTTATAGCCTATATAATTGTCATAATGAAAGTGAAAGTAATTATAATGAGTTATGGGCCATTAAAATTCAGCATTACGTTTATTTAAGTAGTAACTATGAATTTAAAAAGTTTTAATACACTCGATGCTTATATATGTATTTGAATTTAAATATATTTATTCATATCATATAATATGGAATATATTCTTAATAGTACAATCATTTGTTTAAAAGACATAAGTTCTGAATAAGTTAAAAAATCATAATTTTAAAATTTTACTCTGTGGTCTCTTCATCGAGTGATTGAAATTGGATAAGAATAGGATTTTTGGTATTAAAGGCCGTTATCCCCCACTGCCAAAAGAATTCATTCAATAGATATTAAAAAAAAGCTTCAGAAATTGGAGAAGGATAGTTTCTTCATCAAATGAGAATGTAAATTCTTTGTTTTGTTTTGTATCAGATATAGTATAGATATAGATATAGTATAGATTATCAGATATAGTATTTGTATCAGATCAGATATATGTTACTATATAGTAAATGTTTCCAACATTTCGAAACCGATTAGAGAGCTATGATAATGAATGTTGATGTTAATTTTTGGTAATTATGTTAGAAAAAATATTGAGCATTAGGAGGAAACCAAGTTCAAACTCGATACTTTTCTTGAGATGGGGTCATATAGCGCAGAAAACTCTGGGAATGCAAAATAATTCTTTAGAAATCATATTTAAACAACTCCTTTTGACTTTACATTTTCATTTTAGTGAAACCTTTTTTCAGCTTGTCCTAGATTTTTAGCTTGTCAGCTTGTTTTTATTAATCGCATGCCTGTCTGTTTGGTCTAAATTTTGCACTTAAGTTTAAATTGAGTGACAATGCAATATTTTATTACAATGTAAATTTTATTATCGGGTGTAGCTAGTTCATCGGGAAATTAATTTAAAATTGATTGCAAAATTTCATACACACAAGATAAAAAAGCAGAAAATAATTATTTGAATTTTAATAAAAATTAATATATCACGTTTTTAAAATGGCATATAAAATATAAAATAATTTCTTAGACCCATACAGATTCCTAACTCCAGTAGATTGTCCTGAAAATGTGTGATTGTGAATTTCCAAATCGTTAGCGAATCTCAAGCTGTTAAAAAAAAACTTACTCTCCTAATCGTTAGCTGTTCACAAATTGTTAAATAATAATAAAAACTACTTTCTTAATTGTTAGTGAATCTGAAACTATAAAAAACTTCTTTTCTCTCCAAGTCATTAGTTGTTCGCAAGTTGTTAAAAAATTTATTCTCCTAATCGTTAGCGAATCGCAAACTGTTAAAAAATGCACTTTCCTAATCGTTAGCTGTTCGGAAGTTGTTAAAAAAAACGTACTCTCTTAATCGTTAGTAGTTCGCAAATTCTTAAAGAAACGTGCTCTCATAATCGTTAGCGAATTGCAAGCTGTTAAAAAAAACTTTACTCTCCTAATCATTAGGTGTTCGAAAGTTGTTAAAAAAGCATGCTCTCCTAATCGTTAGTGAATCGCAAGCTGTTAAAACAAACCTATTTTCATAACCTATATATCGTTTCTCTTCACCATCTGCCAAGGCATCTTCTGCTATCAGTTTTGGTTTTTATGCGAAAAATATTTAATAGTTTTCTAAGAAATATTCCTTTCTTTAGCAAATTATTAATTTTTAAAAAAATATCATACATCTAGGTTTCCCTGTATTGGAACTTATATGCTGCATTATCATAATTTCTGATATAGATAAGTATCTTTGACTTTATACAAAAAAACGTTTTCAAAAATTGAAGCAAATATTTATCATTTCTATGGATTTCATTTAACGAATCGGAGTAACTTTTTTTTTTACACAAATTGGCAAATTACAAAATAAACGAGGAAATAAACTTCTGGATCATTTGATTATTTTCAGTAGTTTTGAATGTAATAATGCATTAACTATTTTTATGTTTTTTTTTTTTTTTTTTTTTTTTTTTTTTTAGATTTTGAAGTCTCATTGTGAGGAAAACTTGATGATTGGTGCCCTGGCGATGAAAACATTCACTGAGTCACCACATCTTTATGAATAAAATTGACGACGATAAGATGGTTTGACCTTTCAAAGATCCACAGTTCCGTGCTACAAAATAGAATAGAATAGATGGAATCGAGCACCATCGAATAAAAGAATAACGATTTCTCCTGCACATATATTTATAAATCTTGATTTGCGCCATATTTTTTGTTCGTTATTAGTGCATATATTTGAATATCGTCATATGCATTTCCAAAAAAGAAATTTTATACTTATGATCTACGAATAATTTAATGGAAGAACTTTTTCTGGTATATTTATGTTGAAAGGTATTTAGTTTTCTTACATAAATAAAATTTTGTTTGGAAAAAGTAGAACTAAAGAGAACACTGCTTGTGACTTCTGAATTTAGGGTTTACAGAAAGAATGCTTTTGAAAAGCCATTTTTCTTTTTAAATATTTAATGGAGAAAGCATACGCATGCAATTTGTGTAGTAAAGTATTTTCTCAGTCTCCCAATTCAAAAAAACATTTACAGACCCACACAAAAGAGAAACTGTACGCATGTGACTTTTGTGACAAAAAATTTTCTCTTTGGCCATATTTAAAAGTACATTTGCGGACGCATACGAAAGAAAAACCGTATGAATGCGACAACTGTAGTAATTCATTTTCTACGAAATCCAGTTTAAACAAACATTTACGGACGCATATGAAAGAGCCATATGCATGCCATATCTGCAGTAAAACTTTTCCTCGGCATCATGATTTAAGCATACACTTACTGACACATACGGAGGAAAAATCATACGCATGCGACATTTCTAACAAAGCCTTTTCTGACAAGTCACATTTACAGATGATTACGGAAGAGAAATTGTACGCATGCGACATCTGCAGCAAATCTTTTCATCGGCGTCATGATTTAAATGCACATATACGGACGCATACGAAAGAGAAACCTTATACGTGCGGCATTTGTACCAAAGCCTTTTCTGTGATGTCAAATTTAAGAAGGCATTTACAATCGCATACGCAAGAGAAACCGTTTGCCTGCGACATTTGTAATAATGCATTTTCTACGAAGTCTAATTTAAACAAACATTTACGGAAGCATACGAATGAGAAACCATATCCATGCGACATTTGCAATAAAGTCTTCTCTCGTCGTGATAATTTAAACGTGCATTTACTGACGCACCCAAATAGGAAAGGGTATTCACGCCTCATGTGCAGTAAAGCTTATTTATTGACAACTACTGAAAACAAACAGTATATATGTGACATTTGCAATAAGCCTTTTCTTCGGCGTTTTGATTTAAATACACATTTAAGGGCGCATACGAAAGAGAAACCATTTGTATGTGGCATATGTAACAAACCTTTTTCTGTGATGTCGAATCTAAGAAGACATTTACGGGCGCATACGCAAGAGAAACCATTTGCATGCGACTTTTGTAGTAAAAAATTTTCTCATTCGGACTCTTTAAAAAGACATATGCCAATGCATGCCATAAAGAATAAATAAATTGTCCATATGTTAAGTTTAAATTGCCTTTTCTGAGCAAGAGTACCTCAATAGACATTTACTGATAGATAAATAATATTTGTGCATATTATGCAGTTTAAAGGCACTTTTTAAATAATTTGTGCAATATATAATATAAACGAATGATTTGATTGTTGGCAAGTTTCAATAGATAGAAGTTTTCACTCAGAAAGAAACAATACGTCTGGGACATATGTAATTTAAAGATACTCTTTAACCCTTTGTACTCTGATGTCTCGGGGGCCGCGGTTGCCTGGTGATTAGGTTTCGGCTTCAAGGCCGGACGGTTCCAAGTTCGAGACCCGATTCCGCCGAAGAAACGTTGTGTAAGTAGGTCTGGTGCACGTTTAATCCGCCGGTGCCAAATGCACTAACATTATTGGAATGCGGAAGTTTGGATAGAAGCCACTAGCGGCTAAATCACAACACGCTGTGTATGAGACGGACGAGTACATTGAAAGACGAGTTTTTCCGTAGGGACAAGGTTTAAGAAAAAGAGACTAGTTTTTGTTTACAAAACTGCAGAAGTTCGGAAATTGTGCTCTAATTGGTAGATTTCTTTCTCACAGAATTTTCTGTGCTGTATTTGCTGCAACCAATACGTGTTGTTTAGTTTGGTTTATGCGTACTTTTTCGTTTGCTCTTTTTCAAAATGGAGAAAATAAATCTTCCAGAGAAATCTAAGTATAAAGTAATTGAGATTGATGAAAATTTGGCTGTTTTCCGTATTTCCGATATTATATATATAGAATTAGCGTGAAGAATTACTAAAATAAGACTTGAAAATCAAGCTTTTATAAGCTGCCATAAAATATCTATATACAGATATACTATATTTATTAAGATATTTCGATGACATTAAACGGTATAGAAATCATTATAATTCTTATTGAATATGTATGTGCAAGAAGAGATTTATTTTTTAATTTTATATTAAAATTATTACCATTAGATGTCTATCTGCAAATGCATTATATTTATTAAGATATTTTGGATGAAATTAAATGGTATAGAAATCATTTCAATTCACACTGAATATGCATATAAAATATCACAAGAGGAGACATATTGAATGAAGAGAGATTCAAAATAAATGAATTAAAATTAAATTTATTTCTTTTGCTGATTTTTTTTGAATTTAAATATAAAATTCTTACTTTTGGCAATAAAATAATTACTTCACTTATAAATTCTAATTCTAAAATATGAAACGTTGATGGTGTGTATCAAGAAACAGATAGCAGATAAACGTTGTAAAGTGGTGATCACCAGCTGCTCCTCGGATATTTCAACTCTGGTATGGATAAAAATTGCAATATTTCTGACTTATCTTGCAATGAAGAAACAACATTCCCAAAGGTTTCATTTTTTAAGGATTGCCCAGAGATTTCTGACTTTTCTTTGAGCTCTAAACTTTTAGGAAGTTCTTTTTCAGCAAACTGGAATTTTCAGAAAAAAGAGAATTGAATTATGTTTAGTTATTAACTTAATATCAAGATTTATAAATATATAAATAGTTTATATATCTCTTTTGAATACTTATTGCTTGCATTTTTGTAACACATATTTTAGGAATGGATTAAAGAATATGAACAAAAATCAGAAACAGTTAGGCGTGTTCAGAAAACACACAAATCAACTGGGCATCTTAATGTTTATAAATGTGACTTAATATACCAGCACAATGTGCGACAAGTAATAACTAATATTTCATAATTTATTGCTTCAAATGCATTACATGTGTGATTTTAGACACATTTTATTTTATTATTTAGATAATAAAAAGGTCAGATTTAAAGTTTATTTGCATGTGGGAAGAGACATATTTGTATCTGTCTAGCTACAGATATATTTTATTGCAGCAAATTTCATTATAATAAGTATATATATTATTCATGTTTTTTAAATTGTTTTAGTGTTACAAATCCTTAAAAGTTTTAGAGCTTCCATACTCTGTACTATATACTGACATATATTTTTAACCAAAGTCTGATCTAAAGTTCATTTTGCTTGAGGCATGAATGATATTTGGTGCCTCCCTTGTTACACAGCACTTAGCAAATGGTGCATAGTTTATATGTATTTTCCTCGTAAGGAAATATTTTTTCTTTTTATTCTATTTTCAATCTTCTGATCAGTTCGATGAACAAAAGAAAATCCAGTAATTTTTTTTGTGTGTGTGCTGTTATTTGTGATCTTCACAATGCACATTTCATTAATAAGAGCACATTTTATGTTAAAAAAACATTTTAAAAATTTCATATCTGGACCTGAATTGAATTTAAAAGCTGTACCTGATAGGCCATTTGCAGCCAATGAAGGGTTAAGAATTGAAATAAAATATTGATTTATTTATAATTTTAATAAATTTAGGATCTTTAAACACATTTGAAATATTGTTAAAATTTCAAAAAAAAAAAAAAAAAAATATAAAGACTTTAGATTGGTTTATTATTAGTTGAAATTTTTAAAACACTACTTCATATTTTATAAATAATATTTATTTTCTTCTACTGAAATTCATCCACACTTAATGCTCTCATTATTAATAATTATATTAAAACTATTTTACAGTTACTAAAATGTAAAAAAAGTAAAAATACTTGATGCTTTGCAGTTCTTAAAATTACTATTCAAAGGTAAGTTTTAATTATTTAAATTTGATTTATAACGGTTGAGGTACGGTGCTCGGAATGCATTACCACTTTAGCAAAATGAGCAGGGCAGGTTCCCCGATAGGTATATCTCCCGTCAAAAATGAAGAATCGAAATGGAAAGTGAAAGTGAAAAATAATTTAACTGTAGAGCGAAAAAAAGAAATTATTCTCATGAATCAAAATGCAACCGCTTTCCACATCACCCAGGAGGTACGGTGCTTGGAATGCATTACCACTTTAGCAAAATGAGCAGGGCAGGTTCCCCGATAGGTATATCTCATGAAGAAACTGGAGAATAGAAATGGAAAGTGGAAGTAAAAAATAAATTAACTGTACTGCGAAAAAAAGAAATTATTCTCATGAATCAAAATGATTCTAAATGCAACCGCTTTCCATATCACCCAGGAGGTACGGTGCTTGGAATGCATTACCACTTTAGCAAAATGAGCAGGGCAGGTTCCCCGATAGGTATATCTCCCGAAGAAACTGGAGAATGGAAATGGAAAGTGGAAGTAAAAAATAAATTAATTGTAGAGCGAAAAAAAGAAATTATTCTCATGAATCAAAATGATTCTAAATGCAACCGCTTTCCACATCACCCAGGAGGTACGGTGCTTGGAATGCATTACCACTTTAGCAAAATGAGCAGGGCAGGTTCCCCGATAGGTATATCTCCAGAAGAAACTGGAGAATGGAAATGGAAAGTGGAAGTAAAAAATAAATTAACTGTAGAGCGAAAAAAAGAAATTATTCTCATGAATCAAAATGATTCTAAATGCAACCGCTTTCCACATCACCCAGGAGGTACGGTGCTTGGAATGCATTACCACTTTAGCAAAATGAGCAGGGCAGGTTCCCGATTGGTAAATCTCCCGAAGAAACTGGAGAATGGAAATGGAAAGTGGAAGTAAAAAATAAATTAACTGTAGCGCGAAAAAAAGAAATTATTCTCATGAATCAAAATGATTCTAAATGCAACCACTTTCCACATCACCCAGGAGGTACGGTGCTTGGAATGCATTACCACTTTAGCAAAGTGAGCAGGGCAGGTTCCCCGATAGGTATATCTCCCGAAGAAACTGGGGAATGGAAATGGAAAGTGGAAGTAAAAAATAAATTAACTGTAGAGCGAAAAAAAGAAATTATTCTCATGAATCAAAATGATTCTAAATGCAACCGCTTTCCACATCACCCAGGAGGTACGGTGCTTGGAATGCATTACCACTTAAGCAAAATGAGCAGGGCAGGTTCCCCGATAGGTATATCTCCCGAAGAAACTGAAGAATGGAAATGGAAAGTGGAAGTAAAAAATAAATTAACTGTATAGCGAAAAAAAGAAATTATTCTCATGAATCAAAATGATTCTAAATGCAACCGTTTTCCACATCACCCATTAGGTACGGTGCTTGGAATGCATTACCACTTTAGCAAAATGAGCTGGGCAGGTTCCCCGATAGGTATATCTCCCGAAGAAACTGGAGAATGGAAATGGAAAGTGGAAGTAAAAAATAAATTAACTGTACTGCGAAAAAAAGAAATTATTCTCATGAATCAAAATGATTCTAAATGCAACCGCTTTCCACATCACCCAGGAGGTACGGTGCTTGGAATGCATTACCACTTTAGCAAAATGAGCAGGGCAGGTTCCCCGATAGGTATATCTCATGAAGAAACTGGAGAATGGAAATGGAAAGTGGAAGTAAAAAATAAATTAACTGTAGAGCGAAAAAAAGAAATTATTCTCATGAATCAAAATGATTTTAAATGCAACCGCTTTCCATATCACCCAGGAGGTACGGTGCTTGGAATGCATTACCACTTTAGCAAAATGAGCAGGGCAGGTTCCCCGATAGGTATATCTCCCGAAGAAACTGGAGAATGGAAATGGAAAGTGGAAATAAAAAATAAATTAACTGTAGAGCGAAAAAAAGAAATTATTCTCATGAATCAAAATGATTCTAAATGCAACCGCTTTCCACATCACCCAGGAGGTACGGTGCTTGGAATGCATTACCACTTTAGCAAAATGAGCAGGGCAGGTTCCCCGATAGGTATATCTCCAGAAGAAACTGGAGAATGGAAATGGAAAGTGGAAGTAAAAAATAAATTAACTGTAGAGCGAAAAAAAGAAATTATTCTCATGAATCAAAATGATTCTAAATGCAACAGCTTTCCACATCACCCAGGAGGTACGGTGCTTGGAATGCATTACCACTTTAGCAAAATGAGCAGGGCAGGTTCCCCGAATGGTGTATCTCCCGAAGAAACTGGGGAATGGAAATGGAAAGTGGAAGTAAAAAATAAATTAACTGTAGAGCGAAAAAAAGAAATTATTCTCATGAATCAAAATGATTCTAAATGCAACCGCTTTCCACATCACCCAGGAGGTACGGTGCTTGGAATGCATTACCACTTTAGCAAAGTGAGCAGGGCAGGTTCCCGATTGGTATATCTCCCGAAGAAACTGGAGAATGGAAATGGAAAGTGGAAGTAAAAAATAAATTAACTGTAGAGCGAAAAAAAGAAATTATTCTCATGAATCAAAATAATTCTAAATGCAACCACTTTCCACATCACCCAGGAGGTACGGTGCTTGGAATGCATTACCACTTTAGCAAAGTGAGCAGGGCAGGTTCCCCGATATGTATATCTCCCGGAGAAACTGGGGAATGGAAATGGAAAGTGGAAGTAAAAAATAAATTAACTATAGAGCGAAAAAAAGAAATTATTCTCATGAATCAAAATGATTCTAAATGCAACCGCTTTCCACATCACCCAGGAGGTACGGTGCTTGGAATGCATTACCACTTAAGCAAAATGAGCAGGGCAGGTTCCCCGATAGGTATATCTCCCGAAGAAACTGAAAAATGGAAATGGAAAGTGGAAGTAAAAAATAAATTAACTGTATAGCGAAAAAAAGAAATTATTCTCATGAATCAAAATGATTCTAAATGCAACCGTTTTCCACATCACCCATTAGGTACGGTGCTTGGAATGCATTACCACTTTAGCAAAATGAGCTGGGCAGGTTCCCCGATAGGTATATCTCCCGAAGAAACTGAAGAATGGAAATGGAAAGTGAAAGTAAAAAATAAATTAACTGTATGAAAAAAGAAATTATTCTCATGAATCAAAATGATTCTAAATGCAACAGCTTTCCACATCACCCAAGAGGTACGGTGCTTGGAATGCATTACCACTTTAGCAAAATGAGCTGGGCAGGATCCCCGATAGGTATATCTCCCGAAGAAACTGAAGAATGGAAATGGAAAGTGAAAGTAAAAAATAAATTAACTGTATAAAAAAAGAAATTATTCTCATGAATCAAAATGATTCTAAATGCAACAGCTTTCCACTTCACCCAAGAGGTACGGTGCTTGGAATGCATTACCACTTTAGCAAAATGAGCAGGGCAGGTTCCCCGATAGGTATATCTCCCGAAGAAACTGGAGAATGGAAATGGAAAGTGGAAGTAAAAAATAAATTAACTGTACTGCGAAAAAAAGAAATTATTCTCATGAATCAAAATGATTCTAAATGCAACCGCTTTCCACATCACCCAGGAGGTACGGTGCTTGGAATGCATTACCACTTTAGCAAAATGAGCAGGGCAGGTTCCCCGATAGGTATATCTCATGAAGAAACTGGAGAATGGAAATGGAAAGTGGAAGTAAAAAATAAATTAACTGTAGAGCGAAAAAAAGAAATTATTCTCATGAATCAAAATGATTCTAAATGCAACCGCTTTCCACATCACCCAGGAGGTGCGGTGCTTGAAATGCATTACCACTTTAGCATAATGAGCAGGGCAGGTTCCCCGATAGGTATATCTCCCGAAGAAACTGAAGAATGGAAATGGAAATTGAAAGTAAAAAATAAATTAACTGTAGAGCGAAAAAAAGAAATTATTCTCATGAATCAAAATGATTCTAAATGCAACCGCTTTCCACATCACCCAGGAGGTACGGTGCTTGGAATGCATTACCACTTTAGCAATATGAGCAGGGCAGGTTCCCCGATAGGTATATCTCCAGAAGAAACTGGAGAATGGAAATGGAAAGTGGAAGTAAAAAATAAATTAACTGTAGAGCGAAAAAAAGAAATTATTCTCATGAATCAAAATGATTCTAAATGCAACAGCTTTCCACATCACCCAGGAGGTACGGTGCTTGGAATGCATTACCACTTTAGCAAAATGAGCAGGGCAGGTTCCCGATTGCTATATCTCCCGAAGAAACTGGGGAATGGAAATGGAAAGTGGAAGTAAAAAATAAATTAACTGTAGAGCGAAAAAAAGAAATTATTCTCATGAATCAAAATGATTCTAAATGCAACCGCTTTCCACATCACCCAGGAGGTACGGTGCTTGGAATGCATTACCACATTAGCAAAGTGAGCAGGGCAGGTTCCCGATTGGTATATCTCCCGAAGAAACTGGAGAATGGAAATGGAAAGTGGAAGTAAAAAATAAATTAACTGTAGAGCGAAAAAAAGAAATTATTCTCATGAATCAAAATGATTCTAAATGCAACCACTTTCCACATCACCCAGGAGGTACGGTGCTTGGAATGCATTACCACTTTAGCAAAGTGAGCAGGGCAGGTTCCCCGATAGGTATATCTCCCGGAGAAACTGGGGAATGGAAATGGAAAGTGGAAGTAAAAAATAAATTAACTATAGAGCGAAAAAAAGAAATTATTCTCATGAATCAAAATGATTCTAAATGCAACCGCTTTCCACATCACCCAGGAGGTACGGTGCTTGGAATGCATTACCACTTAAGCAAAATGAGCAGGGCAGGTTCCCCGATAGGTATATCTCCCGAAGAAACTGAAGAATGGAAATGGAAAGTGGAAGTAAAAAATAAATTAACTGTATAGCGAAAAAAAGAAATTATTCTCATGAATCAAAATGATTCTAAATGCAACCGTTTTCCACATCACCCATTAGGTACGGTGCTTGGAATGCATTACCACTTTAGCAAAATGAGCTGGGCAGGTTCCCCGATAGGTATATCTCCCGAAGAAACTGAAGAATGGAAATGGAAAGTGAAAGTAAAAAATAAATTAACTGTATAAAAAAAGAAATTATTCTCATGAATCAAAATGATTCTAAATGCAACAGCTTTCCACATCACCCAAGAGGTACGGTGCTTGGAATGCATTACTACTTTAGCAAAATGAGCAGGGCAGGTTCCCCGATAGGTATATCTCCCGAAGAAACTGGAGAATGGAAATGGAAAGTGGAAGTAAAAAATAAATTAACTGTACTGCGAAAAAAAGAAATTATTCTCATGAATCAAAATGATTCTAAATGCAACCGCTTTCCACATCACCCAGGAGGTACGGTGCTTGGAATGCATTACCACTTTAGCAAAATGAGCAGGGCAGGTTCCCCGATAGGTATATCTCCCGTAAAAACTGAAGAATGGAAATGGAAAGTGAAAGTAAAAAATAAATTAACTGTAGAGCGAAAAAAAGAAATTATTCTCATGATTCTAAATGCAACCGCTTTCCACATCACCCAGGAGGTACGGTGCTGGGAATGCATTACCACTTTAGCAAAATGAGCAGGGCAGGTTCCCCGATAGGTATATCTTATGAAGAAACTGGAGAATGGAAATGGAAAGTGGAAGTAAAAAATAAATTAACTGTAGAGCGAAAAAAAGAAATTATTTTCATGAATCAAAATGATTCTAAATGCAACCGCTTTCCACATCACCCAGGAGGTACGGTGCTTGGAATGCATTACCACTTAAGCAAAATGAGCAGGGCAGGTTCCCCGATAGGTATATCTCCCGAAGAAACTGAAGAATGGAAATGGAAAGTGGAAGTAAAAAATAAATTAACTGTATAGCGAAAAAAAGAAATTATTCTCATGAATCAAAATGATTCTAAATGCAACCGTTTTCCACATCACCCATTAGGTACGGTGCTTGGAATGCATTACCACTTTAGCAAAATGAGCTGGGCAGGTTCCCCGATAGGTATATCTCCCGAAGAAACTGAAGAATGGAAATGGAAAGTGAAAGTAAAAAATAAATTAACTGTATAAAAAAAGAAATTATTCTCATGAATCAAAATGATTCTAAATGCAACAGCTTTCCACATCACCCAAGAGGTACGGTGCTTGGAATGCATTACCACTTTAGCAAAATGAGCAGGGCAGGTTCCCCGATAGGTATATCTCCCGAAGAAACTGGAGAATGGAAATGGAAAGTGGAAGTAAAAAATAAATTAACTGTACTGCGAAAAAAAGAAATTATTCTCATGAATCAAAATGATTCTAAATGCAACCGCTTTCCACATCACCCAGGAGGTACGGTGCTTGGAATGCATTACCACTTTAGCAAAATGAGCAGGGCAGGTTCCCCGATAGGTATATCTCCCGTAAAAACTGAAGAATGGAAATGGAAAGTGAAAGTAAAAAATAAATTAACTGTAGAGCGAAAAAAAGAAATTATTCTCATGATTCTAAATGCAACCGCTTTCCACATCACCCAGGAGGTACGGTGCTGGGAATGCATTACCACTTTAGCAAAATGAGCAGGGCAGGTTCCCCGATAGGTATATCTTATGAAGAAACTGGAGAATGGAAATGGAAAGTGGAAGTAAAAAATAAATTAACTGTAGAGCGAAAAAAAGAAATTATTTTCATGAATCAAAATGATTCTAAATGCAACCGCTTTCCACATCACCCAGGAGGTACGGTGCTTGGAATGCATTACCACTTAAGCAAAATGAGCAGGGCAGGTTCCCCGATAGGTATATCTCCCGAAGAAACTGGGGAATGGAAATGGAAAGTGGAAGTAAAAAATAAATTAACTGTAGAGCGAAAAAAAGAAATTATTCTCATGAATCAAAATGATTCTAAATGCAACCGCTTTCCACATCACCCAGGAGGTACGGTGCTTGGAATGCATTACCACATTAGCAAAGTGAGCAGGGCAGGTTCCCGATTGGTATATCTCCCGAAGAAACTGGAGAATGGAAATGGAAAGTGGAAGTAAAAAATAAATTAACTGTAGAGCGAAAAAAAGAAATTATTCTCATGAATCAAAATGATTCTAAATGCAACCACTTTCCACATCACCCAGGAGGTACGGTGCTTGGAATGCATTACCACTTAAGCAAAATGAGCAGGGCAGGTTCCCCGATAGGTATATCTCCCGAAGAAACTGAAGAATGGAAATGGAAAGTGGAAGTAAAAAATAAATTAACTGTATAGCGAAAAAAAGAAATTATTCTCATGAATCAAAATGATTCTAAATGCAACCGTTTTCCACATCACCCATTAGGTACGGTGCTTGGAATGCATTACCACTTTAGCAAAATGAGCTGGGCAGGTTCCCCGATAGGTATATCTCCCGAAGAAACTGAAGAATGGAAATGGAAAGTGAAAGTAAAAAATAAATTAACTGTATAAAAAAAGAAATTATTCTCATGAATCAAAATGATTCTAAATGCAACAGCTTTCCACATCACCCAAGAGGTACGGTGCTTGGAATGCATTACTACTTTAGCAAAATGAGCAGGGCAGGTTCCCCGATAGGTATATCTCCCGAAGAAACTGGAGAATGGAAATGGAAAGTGGAAGTAAAAAATAAATTAACTGTACTGCGAAAAAAAGAAATTATTCTCATGAATCAAAATGATTCTAAATGCAACCGCTTTCCACATCACCCAGGAGGTACGGTGCTTGGAATGCATTACCACTTTAGCAAAATGAGCAGGGCAGGTTCCCCGATAGGTATATCTCCCGTAAAAACTGAAGAATGGAAATGGAAAGTGAAAGTAAAAAATAAATTAACTGTAGAGCGAAAAAAAGAAATTATTCTCATGATTCTAAATGCAACCGCTTTCCACATCACCCAGGAGGTACGGTGCTGGGAATGCATTACCACTTTAGCAAAATGAGCAGGGCAGGTTCCCCGATAGGTATATCTTATGAAGAAACTGGAGAATGGAAATGGAAAGTGGAAGTAAAAAATAAATTAACTGTAGAGCGAAAAAAAGAAATTATTTTCATGAATCAAAATGATTCTAAATGCAACCGCTTTCCACATCACCCAGGAGGTACGGTGCTTGGAATGCATTACCACTTAAGCAAAATGAGCAGGGCAGGTTCCCCGATAGGTATATCTCCCGAAGAAACTGAAGAATGGAAATGGAAAGTGGAAGTAAAAAATAAATTAACTGTATAGCGAAAAAAAGAAATTATTCTCATGAATCAAAATGATTCTAAATGCAACCGTTTTCCACATCACCCATTAGGTACGGTGCTTGGAATGCATTACCACTTTAGCAAAATGAGCTGGGCAGGTTCCCCGATAGGTATATCTCCCGAAGAAACTGAAGAATGGAAATGGAAAGTGAAAGTAAAAAATAAATTAACTGTATAAAAAAAGAAATTATTCTCATGAATCAAAATGATTCTAAATGCAACAGCTTTCCACATCACCCAAGAGGTACGGTGCTTGGAATGCATTACCACTTTAGCAAAATGAGCAGGGCAGGTTCCCCGATAGGTATATCTCCCGAAGAAACTGGAGAATGGAAATGGAAAGTGGAAGTAAAAAATAAATTAACTGTACTGCGAAAAAAAGAAATTATTCTCATGAATCAAAATGATTCTAAATGCAACCGCTTTCCACATCACCCAGGAGGTACGGTGCTTGGAATGCATTACCACTTTAGCAAAATGAGCAGGGCAGGTTCCCCGATAGGTATATCTCCCGTAAAAACTGAAGAATGGAAATGGAAAGTGAAAGTAAAAAATAAATTAACTGTAGAGCGAAAAAAAGAAATTATTCTCATGATTCTAAATGCAACCGCTTTCCACATCACCCAGGAGGTACGGTGCTGGGAATGCATTACCACTTTAGCAAAATGAGCAGGGCAGGTTCCCCGATAGGTATATCTTATGAAGAAACTGGAGAATGGAAATGGAAAGTGGAAGTAAAAAATAAATTAACTGTAGAGCGAAAAAAAGAAATTATTTTCATGAATCAAAATGATTCTAAATGCAACCGCTTTCCACATCACCCAGGAGGTACGGTGCTTGGAATGCATTACCACTTAAGCAAAATGAGCAGGGCAGGTTCCCCGATAGGTATATCTCCCGAAGAAACTGAAGAATGGAAATGGAAAGTGGAAGTAAAAAATAAATTAACTGTATAGCGAAAAAAAGAAATTATTCTCATGAATGAAAATGATTCTAAATGCAACCGCTTTCCACATCACCCAGGAGGTACGTTGCTTGGAATGCATTACCACTTAAGCAAAATGAGCAGGGCAGGTTCCCCGATAGGTATATCTCCCGAAGAAACTGAAGAATGGAAATGGAAAGTGGAAGTAAAAAATAAATTAACTGTATAGCGAAAAAAAGAAATTATTCTCATGAATCAAAATGATTCTAAATGCAACCGTTTTCCACATCACCCATTAGGTACGGTGCTTGGAATGCATTACCACTTTAGCAAAATGAGCTGGGCAGGTTCCCCGATAGGTATATCTCCCGAAGAAACTGAAGAATGGAAATGGAAAGTGAAAGTAAAAAATAAATTAACTGTATAAAAAAAGAAATTATTCTCATGAATCAAAATGATTCTAAATGCAACAGCTTTCCACATCACCCAAGAGGTACGGTGCTTGGAATGCATTACCACTTTAGCAAAATGAGCAGGGCAGGTTCCCCGATAGGTATATCTCCCGAAGAAACTGGAGAATGGAAATGGAAAGTGGAAGTAAAAAATAAATTAACTGTACTGCGAAAAAAAGAAATTATTCTCATGAATCAAAATGATTCTAAATGCAACCGCTTTCCATATCACCCAGGAGGTACGGTGCTTGGAATGCATTACCACTTTAGCAAAATGAGCAGGGCAGGTTCCCCGATAGGTATATCTCCCGTAAAAACTGAAGAATGGAAATGGAAAGTGAAAGTAAAAAATAAATTAACTGTAGAGCGAAAAAAAGAAATTATTCTCATGATTCTAAATGCAACCGCTTTCCACATCACCCAGGAGGTACGGTGCTGGGAATGCATTACCACTTTAGCAAAATGAGCAGGGCAGGTTCCCCGATAGGTATATCTTATGAAGAAACTGGAGAATGGAAATGGAAAGTGGAAGTAAAAAATAAATTAACTGTAGAGCGAAAAAAAGAAATTATTCTCATGAATCAAAATGATTCTAAATGCAACCGCTTTCCACATCACCCAGGAGGTACGGTGCTTGGAATGCATTACCACTTAAGCAAAATGAGCAGGGCAGGTTCCCCGATAGGTATATCTCCCGAAGAAACTGAAGAATGGAAATGGAAAGTGGAAGTAAAAAATAAATTAACTGTATAGCGAAAAAAAGAAATTATTCTCATGAATCAAAATGATTCTAAATGCAACCGTTTTCCACATCACCCATTAGGTACGGTGCTTGGAATGCATTACCACTTTAGCAAAATGAGCTGGGCAGGTTCCCCGATAGGTATATCTCCCGAAGAAACTGAAGAATGGAAATGGAAAGTGAAAGTAAAAAATAAATTAACTGTATAAAAAAAGAAATTATTCTCATGAATCAAAATGATTCTAAATGCAACAGCTTTCCTCATCACCCAAGAGGTACGGTGCTTGGAATGCATTACCACTTTAGCAAAATGAGCAGGGCAGGTTCCCCGATAGGTATATCTCCCGAAGAAACTGGAGAATGGAAATGGAAAGTGGAAGTAAAAAATAAATTAACTGTACTGCGAAAAAAAGAAATTATTCTCATGAATCAAAATGATTCTAAATGCAACCGCTTTCCACATCACCCAGGAGGTACGGTGCTTGGAATGCATTACCACTTTAGCAAAATGAGCAGGGCAGGTTCCCCGATAGGTATATCTCCCGTAAAAACTGAAGAATGGAAATGGAAAGTGAAAGTAAAAAATAAATTAACTGTAGAGCGAAAAAAAGAAATTATTCTCATGATTCTAAATGCAACCGCTTTCCACATCACCCAGGAGGTACGGTGCTGGGAATGCATTACCAATTTAGCAAAATGAGCAGGGCAGGTTCCCCGATAGGTATATCTTATGAAGAAACTGGAGAATGGAAATGGAAAGTGGAAGTAAAAAATAAATTAACTGTAGAGCGAAAAAAAGAAATTATTCTCATGAATCAAAATGTTTCTAAATGCAACCGCTTTCCACATCAACCAGGAGGTACGGTGCTTGGAATGCATTACTACTTTAGCAAAATGAGCAGGGCAGGTTCCCCGATAGGTATATCTCCCGTAAAAACTGAAGAATGGAAATGGAAAGTGGAAGTAAAAAATAAATTAACTGTAGAGCGTAAAAAAGAAATTATTCTCATGAATCAAAATGATTCTAAATGCAACCGCTTTCCACATCACCCAGGAGGTACGGTGCTTGGAATGCATTACCACTTAAGCAAAATGAGCAGGGCAGGTTCTCCGATAGGTATATCTCCTGAAGAAACTGAAGAATGGAAATGGAAAGTGGAAGTAAAAAATAAATTAACTGTATAGCGAAAAAAAGAAATTATTCTCATGAATCAAAATGATTCTAAATGCAACCGTTTTCCACATCACCCATTAGGTACGGTGCTTGGAATGCATTACCACTTTAGCAAAATGAGCTGGGCAGGTTCCCCGATAGGTATATCTGCCGAAGAAACTGAAGAATGGAAATGGAAAGTGAAAGTAAAAAATAAATTAACTGTATAAAAAAAGAAATTATTCTCATGATTCTAAATGCAACCGCTTTCCACATCACCCAGGAGGTACGGTGCTTGGAATGCATTACCACTTTAGCAAAATGAGCAGGGCAGGTTCCCCGATAGGTATATCTCATGAAGAAACTGGAGAATGGAAATGGAAAGTGGAAGTAAAAAATAAATTAACTGTAGAGCGAAAAAAAGAAATTATTCTCATGATTCTAAATGCAACCGCTTTCCACATCACCCAGGAGGTACGGTGCTTGGAATGCATTACCACTTTAGCAAAATGAGCAGGGCAGGTTCCCCGATAGGTATATCTCCCGAAGAAACTGGAGAATGGAAATGGAAAGTTCAAGTAAAAAATAAATTAACTGTAGAGCGAAAAAAAGAAATTATTCTCATGAATCAAAATGATTCTAAATGCAACCGCTTTCCACATCACCCAGGAGGTACGGTGCTTGGAATGCATTACCACTTTAGCAAAATGAGCAGGGCAGGTTCCCCGATAGGTATATCTCCCGAAGAAACTGGAGAATGGAAATGGAAAGTGGAAGTAAAAAATAAAATAACTGTAGAGC
The DNA here is from genome assembly GCF_947563725.1 of Argiope bruennichi. Lineage (NCBI taxonomy): Eukaryota > Metazoa > Arthropoda > Arachnida > Araneae > Araneidae > Argiope > Argiope bruennichi. The sequence goes on along the minus strand of NC_079160.1, from coordinate 111,929,770 downwards.
GAAAAAAAGAAATTATTCTCATGAATAAAAATGATTCTAAATGCAACCGCTTTCCACATCACCCAGGAGGTACGGTGCTTGGAATTCATTACCACTTTCTCAAAATGAGCAGGGCAGGTTCCCCGATAGGTATATCTCCCGAAGAAACTGGAGAATGGAAATGGAAAGTGGAAGCAAAAAATAAATTAACTGTAGAGCAAAAAAAAGAAATTATGCTCATGAATCAAAATGATTCTAAATGCAACCGCTTTCCACATCACCCATCAGGTACGGTGCTTGGAATGCATTACCACTTTAGCAAAATGAGCATGACAGGTTCCGCAATAGGTATATCTCCCGAAGAAACTGGGGAATGGAAATGAAAAGTGAAAGTAAAAAATAAATTAACTGTAGAGCGAAAAAAAGAAATTATTCTCATGAATCAAAATGATACTAAATGCAACCGCTTTCCACATCACCCAGGAGGTAAGGTGCTTGGAATGCATTACCACTTTAGCAAAATGAGCAGGGCAGGTTCCCCGATAGGTATATCTCCCGTAAAAACTGAAAAATGGAAATGGAAAGTGGAAGTAAAAAATAAATTAAGTGTAGAGCGTTAAAAAGAAATTATTCTCATGAATGAAAATGATTCTAAATGCAACCGCTTTCCACATCACCCAGGAGGTACGGTGCTTGGAATGCATTACCACTTTAGCAAAATGAGCAGGGCAGGTTCCCCGATAGGTATATCTCCCGAAGAAACTGGAGAATGGAAATGGAAAGTTCAAGTAAAAAATAAATTAACTGTAGAGCGAAAAAAATAAATTATTCTCATGAATCAAAATGATTCTAAATGCAACCGCTTTCCACATCACCCAGGAGGTACGGTGCTTGGAATGCATTACCACTTTAGCAAAATGAGCAGGGCAGGTTCCCCGATAGGTATATCTCCCGAAGAAACTGGAGAATGGAAATGGAAAGTGGAAGTAAAAAATAAATTAACTGTAGAGCGAAAAAAAGAAATTATTCTCATGAATAAAAATGATTCTAAATGCAACCGCTTTCCACATCACCCAGGAGGCACGGTGCTTGGAATTCATTACCACTTTCGCAAAATGAGCAGGGCAGGTTCCCCGATAGGTATATCTCCCGAAGAAACTGGAGAATGGAAATGGAAAGTGGAAGCAAAAAATAAATTAACTGTAGAGCAAAAAAAAGAAATTATGCTCATGAATCAAAATGATTCTAAATGCAACCGCTTTCCACATCACCCATCAGGTACGGTGCTTGGAATGCATTACCACTTTAGCAAAATGAGCAGGACAGGTTCCGCAATAGGTATATCTCCCGAAGAAACTGGGGAATGGAAATGAAAAGTGAAAGTAAAAAATAAATTAACTGTAGAGCGAAAAAAAGAAATTATTCTCATGAATCAAAATGATACTAAATGCAACCGCTTTCCACATCACCCAGGAGGTAAGGTGCAGCAAAATGAGCAGGGCAGGTTCCCCAATAGGTATATCTCCCGAAGAAACTGGGGAATGGAAATGGAAAGTGAAAGTAAAAAATAAATTAACTGTAGAGCGAAAAAAAGAAATTATTCTCATGAATCAAAATGATTCTAAATGCAACCGCTTTCCACATCACCCAGGAGGTACGGTGCTGGGAATGCATTACCACTTTAGCAAAATGAGCAGGGCAGGTTCCCCGATATGTATATCTCCCGAAGAAACTTTAGAATGGAAATGGAAAGTGGAAGCAAAAAATAAATTAACTGTAGAGCGAAAAAAAGAAATTATTCTCATGAATCAAAATGATTCTAAATGCAACCGCTTTCCACATCACCCAGGAGGTACGGTGCTTGGAATGCATTACCACTTTTGCAAAATGAGCAGGGCAGGTTCCGCAATAGGTATATCTCCCGAAGAAACTGGGGAATGGAAATGGAAAGTGAAAGTAAAAAATAAATTAACTGTAGAGCGAAAAAAAGAAATTATTCTCATGAATCAAAATGATTCTAAATGCAACCGCTTTCCACATCACCCAGGAGGTACGGTGCTTGGAATGCATTACCACTTTAGCAAAATGAGCAGGGCAGGTTCCCCAATAGGTATATCTCCCGAAGAAACTGGGGAATGGAAATGGAAAGTGGAAGCAAAAAATAAATTAACTGTAGAGCGAAAAAAAGAAATTATTCTCATGAATCAAAATGATTCTAAATGCAACCGCTTTCCACATCACCCAGGAGGTACGGTGCTTGGAATGCATTACCACTTTAGCAAAATGAGCAGGGCAGGTTCCCCAATAGGTATATCTCCCGAAGAAACTGGAGAATGGAAATAAAAAGTGGAAGTAAAAAATACATTAACTGTAGAGCGAAAAAAAGAAATTATTCTCATGAATCAAAATGATTCTAAATGCAACCGCTTTCCACATCACCCAGGAGGTACGGTGCTTGGAATGCATTACCACTTTAGCAAAATGAGCAGGGCAGGTTCCCCGATAGGTATATCTCCCGAAGAAACTGGAGAATGGAAATGGAAAGTGGGAGTAAAAAATAAATTAACTGTAGAGCGAAAAAAAAAATAATTCTCATGAATCAAAATGATTCTAAATGCAACCGCTTTCCACATCACCCAGGAGGTACGGTGCTTGGAATGTATTACGACTTTAGCAAAATGAGCAGGTCAGGTTCTCCGATAGGTATATCTCCCGTAAAAACTGAAGAATCTAAATGGAAAGTGAAAGTAAAAAATAAATTAACTGTAGAGCGAAAAAAAGAAATTATTCTCATGAATCAAAATGATTCTAAATGCAACCGCTTTCCACATCACCCAGGAGGTACGGTGCTAGGAATGCATTACCACTTTAGCAAAATGAGCAGGGCAGGTTCCCCGATAGGTATATATCCCGAAGAAACTTTAGAATGGAAATGGAAAGTGGAAGTAATTAATAAATTAACTGTAGAGCGAAAAAAAGAAATTATTCTCATGAAACAAAATGATTCTAAATGCAACCGCTTTCCACATCACCCAGGAGGTACGGTGCTTGAAATGCATTACCACTTTAGCAAAATGAGCAGGGCAGGTTCCCCGATAGGGATATCTCCCGAAGAAACTGGAGAATAGAAATTTAAAGGGGAAGTAAAAAATAAATTAACTCCAGAGCGAAAAAAAGAAATTATTCTCATGAATCAAAATGATTCTAAATGCAACTGCTTTCCACATCACCCAGGAGGTACGGTGCTTGGAATGCATTACCACTTTAGCAAAATGAGCAGGGCAGGTTCCCCAATAGGTATATCTCCCGAAGAAACTGGGGAATGGAAATGGAAAGTGGAAGTAAAAAATAAATTAACTGTAGAGCGAAAAAAAGAAATTATTCTCATGAATCAAAATGATTCTAAATGCAACCGCTTTCCACATCACCCAAGAGGTACGGTGCTTGGAATGCATTACCACATTAGCAAAATGAGCAGGGCAGGTTCCTCGTAAGGTATATCTCCCGAAGAAACTAGACAATGGAAATGGAAAGTGGAATTAATTAATAAATTAACTGTAGAGCGAAAAAAAGAAATTATTCTCATGAATCAAAATGATTCCAAATGCAACCGCTTTCCACATCACCCAGGAGGTACGGAGCTTGGAATGCATTACCACTTTAGCAAAATGAGCAGGGCAGGTTCCCCGATAGGTATATCTCCCGAAGAAACTGGGGAATGGAAACGGAAAGTGGAAGTAAAAAATAAATTAACTGTAGAGCGAAAAACAGAAATTATTCTCATGAATCAAAATGATTCTAAATGCAACCACTTTCCACATCACCCAGGAAGTACGGTGCTTGGAATGCATTACCACTTTAGCAAAATGAGTAGGGCAGGTTCGCCGATAGGTATATCTCCCGAAGAAACTGGAGAATGGAAATGGAAAGTGGAAGTAAAAAATACATTAACTGTAGAGCGAAAAAAAGAAATTATTCTCATGAATCAAAATGATTCTAAATGCAACCGCTTTCCACATCACCCAGGAGGTACGGTGCTTGGAATGCATTACCACTTTAGCAAAATGAGCAGGGCAGGTTCCCCGATAGGTATATCTCCCGAAGAAACTGGAGAATGGAAATGGAAAGTGGGAGTAAAAAATAAATTAACTGTAGAGCGAAAAAAAGAAATTATTCTCATGAATCAAAATGATTCTAAATGCAACCGCTTTCCACATCACCCAGGAGGTACGGTGCTTGGAATGTATTACGACTTTAGCAAAATGAGCAGGTCAGGTTCTCCGATAGGTATATCTCCCGTAAAAACTGAAGAATCTAAATGGAAAGTGAAAGTAAAAAATAAATTAACTGTAGAGCGAAAAAAAGAAATTATTCTCATGAATCAAAATGATTCTAAATGCAACCGCTTTCCACATCACCCAGGAGGTACGGTTCTAGGAATGCATTACCACTTTAGCAAAATGAGCAGGGCAGGTTCTTCGATAGGTATATCTCCCGAAGAAACTTTAGAATGGAAATGGAAAGTGGAAGTAATTAATAAATTAACTGTAGAGCGAAAAAAAGAAATTATTCTCATGAATCAAAATGATTCTAAATGCAACCGCTTTCCACATCACCCAGGAGGTACGGTGCTTGGAATGCATTACCACTTTAGCAAAATGAGCAGGGCAGGTTCCTGATAGGTATATCTCCCGAAGAAACTGGAGAATGGAAATAAAAAGTGGAAGTAAAAAATACATTAACTGTAGAGCGAAAAAAAAAATTATTCTCATGAATCAAAATGATTCTAAATGCAACCGCTTTCCACATCAGCCAGGAGGTACGGTGCTTGGAATTCATTACCACTTTAGGAAAATGAGCAGGGCAGGTTCCCCGATAGGTATATCTCCCGAAGAAACTGGAGAATGGAAATGGAAAGTGGAAGCAAAAAATAAATTAACTGTAGAGCAAAAAAAAGAAATTATGCTCATGAATCAAAATGATTCTAAATGCAACCGCTTTCCACATCACCCATCAGGTACGGTGCTTGGAATGCATTACCACTTTAGCAAAATGAGCAGGACAGGTTCCGCAATAGGTATATCTCCCGAAGAAACTGGGGAATGGAAATGAAAAGTGAAAGTAAAAAATAAATTAACTGTAGAGCGAAAAAAAGAAATTATTCTCATGAATCAAAATGATACTAAATGCAACCGCTTTCCACATCACCCAGGAGGTAAGGTGCAGCAAAATGAGCAGGGCAGGTTCCCCAATAGGTATATCTCCCGAAGAAACTGGGGAATGGAAATGGAAAGTGAAAGTAAAAAATAAATTAACTGTAGAGCGAAAAAAAGAAATTATTCTCATGAATCAAAATGATTCTAAATGCAACCGCTTTCCACATCACCCAGGAGGTACGGTGCTGGGAATGCATTACCACTTTAGCAAAATGAGCAGGGCAGGTTCCCCGATATGTATATCTCCCGAAGAAACTTTAGAATGGAAATGGAAAGTGGAAGCAAAAAATAAATTAACTGTAGAGCGAAAAAAAGAAATTATTCTCATGAATCAAAATGATTCTAAATGCAACCGCTTTCCACATCACCCAGGAGGTACGGTGCTTGGAATGCATTACCACTTTTGCAAAATGAGCAGGGCAGGTTCCGCAATAGGTATATCTCCCGAAGAAACTGGGGAATGGAAATGGAAAGTGAAAGTAAAAAATAAATTAACTGTAGAGCGAAAAAAAGAAATTATTCTCATGAATCAAAATGATTCTAAATGCAACCGCTTTCCACATCACCCAGGAGGTACGGTGCTTGGAATGCATTACCACTTTAGCAAAATGAGCAGGGCAGGTTCCCCAATAGGTATATCTCCCGAAGAAACTGGGGAATGGAAATGGAAAGTGGAAGCAAAAAATAAATTAACTGTAGAGCGAAAAAAAGAAATTATTCTCATGAATCAAAATGATTCTAAATGCAACCGCTTTCCACATCACCCAGGAGGTACGGTGCTTGGAATGCATTACCACTTTAGCAAAATGAGCAGGGCAGGTTCCCCAATAGGTATATCTCCCGAAGAAACTGGAGAATGGAAATAAAAAGTGGAAGTAAAAAATACATTAACTGTAGAGCGAAAAAAAGAAATTATTCTCATGAATCAAAATGATTCTAAATGCAACCGCTTTCCACATCACCCAGGAGGTACGGTGCTTGGAATGCATTACCACTTTAGCAAAATGAGCAGGGCAGGTTCCCCGATAGGTATATCTCCCGAAGAAACTGGAGAATGGAAATGGAAAGTGGGAGTAAAAAATAAATTAACTGTAGAGCGAAAAAAAAAATAATTCTCATGAATCAAAATGATTCTAAATGCAACCGCTTTCCACATCACCCAGGAGGTACGGTGCTTGGAATGTATTACGACTTTAGCAAAATGAGCAGGTCAGGTTCTCCGATAGGTATATCTCCCGTAAAAACTGAAGAATCTAAATGGAAAGTGAAAGTAAAAAATAAATTAACTGTAGAGCGAAAAAAAGAAATTATTCTCATGAATCAAAATGATTCTAAATGCAACCGCTTTCCACATCACCCAGGAGGTACGGTGCTAGGAATGCATTACCACTTTAGCAAAATGAGCAGGGCAGGTTCCCCGATAGGTATATATCCCGAAGAAACTTTAGAATGGAAATGGAAAGTGGAAGTAATTAATAAATTAACTGTAGAGCGAAAAAAAGAAATTATTCTCATGAAACAAAATGATTCTAAATGCAACCGCTTTCCACATCACCCAGGAGGTACGGTGCTTGAAATGCATTACCACTTTAGCAAAATGAGCAGGGCAGGTTCCCCGATAGGGATATCTCCCGAAGAAACTGGAGAATAGAAATTTAAAGGGGAAGTAAAAAATAAATTAACTCCAGAGCGAAAAAAAGAAATTATTCTCATGAATCAAAATGATTCTAAATGCAACTGCTTTCCACATCACCCAGGAGGTACGGTGCTTGGAATGCATTACCACTTTAGCAAAATGAGCAGGGCAGGTTCCCCAATAGGTATATCTCCCGAAGAAACTGGGGAATGGAAATGGAAAGTGGAAGTAAAAAATAAATTAACTGTAGAGCGAAAAAAAGAAATTATTCTCATGAATCAAAATGATTCTAAATGCAACCGCTTTCCACATCACCCAAGAGGTACGGTGCTTGGAATGCATTACCACATTAGCAAAATGAGCAGGGCAGGTTCCTCGTAAGGTATATCTCCCGAAGAAACTAGACAATGGAAATGGAAAGTGGAATTAATTAATAAATTAACTGTAGAGCGAAAAAAAGAAATTATTCTCATGAATCAAAATGATTCCAAATGCAACCGCTTTCCACATCACCCAGGAGGTACGGAGCTTGGAATGCATTACCACTTTAGCAAAATGAGCAGGGCAGGTTCCCCGATAGGTATATCTCCCGAAGAAACTGGGGAATGGAAACGGAAAGTGGAAGTAAAAAATAAATTAACTGTAGAGCGAAAAACAGAAATTATTCTCATGAATCAAAATGATTCTAAATGCAACCACTTTCCACATCACCCAGGAAGTACGGTGCTTGGAATGCATTACCACTTTAGCAAAATGAGTAGGGCAGGTTCGCCGATAGGTATATCTCCCGAAGAAACTGGAGAATGGAAATGGAAAGTGGAAGTAAAAAATACATTAACTGTAGAGCGAAAAAAAGAAATTATTCTCATGAATCAAAATGATTCTAAATGCAACCGCTTTCCACATCACCCAGGAGGTACGGTGCTTGGAATGCATTACCACTTTAGCAAAATGAGCAGGGCAGGTTCCCCGATAGGTATATCTCCCGAAGAAACTGGAGAATGGAAATGGAAAGTGGGAGTAAAAAATAAATTAACTGTAGAGCGAAAAAAAGAAATTATTCTCATGAATCAAAATGATTCTAAATGCAACCGCTTTCCACATCACCCAGGAGGTACGGTGCTTGGAATGTATTACGACTTTAGCAAAATGAGCAGGTCAGGTTCTCCGATAGGTATATCTCCCGTAAAAACTGAAGAATCTAAATGGAAAGTGAAAGTAAAAAATAAATTAACTGTAGAGCGAAAAAAAGAAATTATTCTCATGAATCAAAATGATTCTAAATGCAACCGCTTTCCACATCACCCAGGAGGTACGGTTCTAGGAATGCATTACCACTTTAGCAAAATGAGCAGGGCAGGTTCTTCGATAGGTATATCTCCCGAAGAAACTTTAGAATGGAAATGGAAAGTGGAAGTAATTAATAAATTAACTGTAGAGCGAAAAAAAGAAATTATTCTCATGAATCAAAATGATTCTAAATGCAACCGCTTTCCACATCACCCAGGAGGTACGGTGCTTGGAATGCATTACCACTTTAGCAAAATGAGCAGGGCAGGTTCCTGATAGGTATATCTCCCGAAGAAACTGGAGAATGGAAATAAAAAGTGGAAGTAAAAAATACATTAACTGTAGAGCGAAAAAAAAAATTATTCTCATGAATCAAAATGATTCTAAATGCAACCGCTTTCCACATCAGCCAGGAGGTACGGTGCTTGGAATTCATTACCACTTTAGGAAAATGAGCAGGGCAGGTTCCCCGATAGGTATATCTCCCGAAGAAACTGGAGAATGGAAATGGAAAGTGGAAGTAAAAAATAAATTAACTGTAGAGCGAAAAAAAGAAATTATTCTCATGAATCAAAATGATTCTATATGCAACCGCTTTCCACATCACCCAGGAGGTACGGTGCTTGGAATGCATTACCACTTTAGCAAAATGAGCAGGGCAGATTCCCGATAGGTATATCTCCCGAAGAAACTGGAGAATGGAAATGGAAAGTGGAAGCAAAAAATAAATTAACTGTAGAGCAAAAAAAAGAAATTATGCTCATGAATCAAAATGATTCTAAATGCAACCGCTTTCCACATCACTCATCAGGTACGGTGCTTGGAATGCATTACCACTTTAGCAAAATGAGCAGGACAGGTTCCGCAATAGGTATATCTCCCGAAGAAACTGGGGAATGGAAATGAAAAGTGAAAGTAAAAAATAAATTAACTGTAGAGCGAAAAAAAGAAATTATTCTCATGAATCAAAATGATTCTAAATGCAACCGCTTTCCACATCACCCAGGAGGTAAGGTGCTTGGAATGCATTACCACTTTAGCAAAATGAGCAGGGCAGGTTCCCCAATAGGTATATCTCCCGAAGAAACTGGGGAATGGAAATGGAAAGTGAAAGTAAAAAATAAATTAACTGTAGAGCGAAAAAAAGAAATTATTCTCATGAATCAAAATGATTCTAAATGCAACCGCTTTCCACATCACCCAGGAGGTACGGTGCTTGGAATGCATTACCACTTTAGCAAAATGAGCAGGGCAGGTTCCCGATAGGTATATCTCCCGAAGAAACTTTAGAATGGAAATGGAAAGTGGAAGCAAAAAATAAATTAACTGTAGAGCGAAAAAAAGAAATTATTCTCATGAATCAAAATGATTCTAAATGCAACCGCTTTCCACATCACCCAGGAGGTACGGTGCTTGGAATGCATTACCACTTTAGCAAAATGAGCAGGGCAGGTTCCGCAATAGGTATATCTCCCGAAGAAACTGGGGAATGGAAATGGAAAGTGAAAGTAAAAAATAAATTAACTGTAGAGCGAAAAAAAGAAATTATTCTCATGAATCAAAATGATTCTAAATGCAACCGCTTTCCACATCACCCAGGAGGTACGGTGCTTGGAATGCATTACCACTTTAGCAAAATGAGCAAAGCAGGTTCCCCAATAGGTATATCTCCCGAAGAAACTGGGGAATGGAAATGGAAAGTGGAAGCAAAAAATAAATTAACTGTAGAGCGAAAAAAAGAAATTATTCTCATGAATCAAAATGATTCTAAATGCAACCGCTTTCCACATCACCCAGGAGGTACGGTGCTTGGAATGCATTACCACTTTAGCAAAATGAGCAGGGCAGGTTCCCCAATAGGTATATCTCCCGAAGAAACTGGGGAATGGAAATGGAAAGTGAAAGTAAAAAATAAATTAACTGTGGAGCGAAAAAAAGAAATTATTCTCATGAATCAAAATGATTCTAAATGCAATCGCTTTCCACATCACCCAGGAGGTACGGTGCTTGGAATACATTACCACTTTAGCAAAATGAGCAGGGCAGGTTCCCCGATAGGTATATCTCCCGAAGAAACTGGAGAATGGAAATGGAAAGTGGAAGTAAAAAATAAATTAACTGTAGAGCGAAAAAAAGAAATTATTCTCATGAATAAAAATGATTCTAAATGCAACCGCTTTCCACATCACCCAGGAGGTACGGTGCTTGGAATTCATTACCACTTTCGCAAAATGAGCAGGGCAGGTTCCCCGATAGGTATATCTCCCGAAGAAACTGGAGAATGGAAATGGAAAGTGGAAGTAAAAAATAAATTAACTGTAGAGCGAAAAAAAGAAATTATTCTCATGAATCAAAATGATTCTATATGCAACCGCTTTCCACATCACCCAGGAGGTACGGTGCTTGGAATGCATTACCACTTTAGCAAAATGAGCAGGGCAGATTCCCGATAGGTATATCTCCCGAAGAAACTGGAGAATGGAAATGGAAAGTGGAAGCAAAAAATAAATTAACTGTAGAGCAAAAAAAAGAAATTATGCTCATGAATCAAAATGATTCTAAATGCAACCGCTTTCCACATCACCCATCAGGTACGGTGCTTGGAATGCATTACTACTTTAGCAAAATGAGCAGGGCAGGTTCCCCGATAGGTATATCTCCCGTAAAAACTGAAGAATGGAAATGGAAAGTGAAAGTAAAAAATAAATTAACTGTAGAGCGAAAAAAAGAAATTATTCTCATGATTCTAAATGCAACCGCTTTCCACATCACCCAGGAGGTACGGTGCTGGGAATGCATTACCACTTTAGCAAAATGAGCAGGGCAGGTTCCCCGATAGGTATATCTTATTAAGAAACTGGAGAATGGAAATGGAAAGTGGAAGTAAAAAATAAATTAACTGTAGAGCGAAAAAAAGAAATTATTCTCATGAATCAAAATGTTTCTAAATGCAACCGCTTTCCACATCAACCAGGAGGTACGGTGCTTGGAATGCATTACTACTTTAGCAAAATGAGCAGGCCAGGTTCCCCGATAGGTATATCTCCCGTAAAAACTGAAGAATGGAAATGGAAAGTGGAAGTAAAAAATAAATTAACTGTAGAGCGTAAAAAAGAAATTATTCTCATGAATCAAAATGATTCTAAATGCAACCGCTTTCCACATCACCCAGGAGGTACGGTGCTTGGAATGCATTACCACTTAAGCAAAATGAGCAGGGCAGGTTCTCCGATAGGTATATCTCCTGAAGAAACTGAAGAATGGAAATGGAAAGTGGAAGTAAAAAATAAATTAACTGTATAGCGAAAAAAAGAAATTATTCTCATGAATCAAAATGATTCTAAATGCAACCGTTTTCCACATCACCCATTAGGTACGGTGCTTGGAATGCATTACCACTTTAGCAAAATGAGCTGGGCAGGTTCCCCGATAGGTATATCTCCCGAAGAAACTGAAGAATGGAAATGGAAAGTGAAAGTAAAAAATAAATTAAGTGTATAAAAAAAGAAATTATTCTCATGATTCTAAATGCAACCGCTTTCCACATCACCCAGGAGGTACGGTGCTTGGAATGCATTACCACTTTAGCAAAATGAGCAGGGCAGGTTCCCCGATAGGTATATCTCATGAAGAAACTGGAGAATGGAAATGGAAAATGGAAGTAAAAAATAAATTAACTGTAGAGCGAAAAAAAGAAATTATTCTCATGATTCTAAATGCAACCGCTTTCCACATCACCCAGGAGGTACGGTGCTTGGAATGCATTACCACTTTAGCAAAATGAGCAGGGCAGGTTCCCCGATAGGTATATCTCATGAAGAAACTGGAGAATGGAAATGGAAAGTGGAAGTAAAAAATAAATTAACTGTGGAGCGAAAAAAAGAAATTATTCTCATGAATCAAAATGATTCTAAATGCAACCGCTTTCCACATCACCCAGGAGGTACGGTGCTTGGAATGCATTACCACTTTAGCAAAATGAGCAGGGCAGGTTCCCGATAGGTATATCTCCCGAAGAAACTGGAGAATGGAAATAAAAAGTGGAAGTAAAAAATACATTAACTGTAGAGCGAAAAAAAGAAATTATTCTCATGAATCAAAATGATTCTAAATGCAACCGCTTTCCACATCACCCAGGAGGTACGGTGCTTGGAATGCATTACCACTTTAGCAAAATGAGCAGGGCAGGTTCCCCGATAGGTATATCTCCCGAAGAAACTGGAGAATGGAAATGGAAAGTGGGAGTAAAAAATAAATTAACTGTAGAGCGAAAAAAAAAATAATTCTCATGAATCAAAATGATTCTAAATGCAACCGCTTTCCACATCACCCAGGAGGTACGGTGCTTGGAATGTATTACGACTTTAGCAAAATGAGCAGGTCAGGTTCTCCGATAGGTATATCTCCCGTAAAAACTGAAGAATCTAAATGGAAAGTGAAAGTAAAAAATAAATTAACTGTAGAGCGAAAAAAAGAAATTATTCTCATGAATCAAAATGATTCTAAATGCAACCGCTTTCCACATCACCCAGGAGGTACGGTGCTAGGAATGCATTACCACTTTAGCAAAATGAGCAGGGCAGGTTCCCCGATAGGTATATCTCCCGAAGAAACTTTAGAATGGAAATGGAAAGTGGAAGTAATTAATAAATTAACTGTAGAGCGAAAAAAAGAAATTAATCTCATGAAACAAAATGATTCTAAATGCAACCGCTTTCCACATCACCCAGGAGGTACGGTGCTTGGAATGCATTACCACTTTAGCAAAATGAGCAGGGCAGGTTCCCCGATAGGGATATCTCCCGAAGAAACTGGAGAATAGAAATTTAAAGGGGAAGTAAAAAATAAATTAACTCCAGAGCGAAAAAAAGAAATTATTCTCATGAATCAAAATGATTCTAACTGCAACTGCTTTCCACATCACCCAGGAGGTACGGTGCTTGGAATGCATTACCACTTTAGCAAAATGAGCAGGGCAGGTTCCCCAATAGGTATATCTCCCGAAGAAACTGGGGAATGGAAATGGAAAGTGGAAGTAAAAAATAAATTAACTGTAGAGCGAAAAAAAGAAATTATTCTCATGAATCAAAATGATTCTAAATGCAACCGCTTTCCACATCACCCAAGAGGTACGGTGCTTGGAATGCATTACCACATTAGCAAAATGAGCAGGGCAGGTTCCCCGTAAGGTATATCTCCCGAAGAAACTAGACAATGGAAATGGAAAGTGGAATTAATTAATAAATTAACTGTAGAGCGAAAAAAAGAAATTATTCTCATGAATCAAAATGATTCCAAATGCAACCGCTTTCCACATCACCCAGGAGGTACGGTGCTTGGAATGCATTACCACTTTAGCAAAATGAGCAGGGCAGGTTCCCCGATAGGTATATCTCCCGAAGAAACTGGGGAATGGAAACGGAAAGTGGAAGTAAAAAATAAATTAACTGTAGAGCGAAAAACAGAAATTATTCTCATGAATCAAAATGATTCTAAATGCAACCACTTTCCACATCACCCAGGAAGTACGGTGCTTGGAATGCATTACCACTTTAGCAAAATGAGTAGGGCAGGTTCGCCGATAGGTATATCTCCCGAAGAAACTGGAGAATGGAAATGGAAAGTGGAAGTAAAAAATACATTAACTGTAGAGCGAAAAAAAGAAATTATTCTCATGAATCAAAATGATTCTAAATGCAACCGCTTTCCACATCACACAAGAGGTACGGTGCTTGGAATGCATTACCACTTTAGCAAAATGAGCAGGGCAGGTTCCCCGATAGGTATATCTCCCGAAGGAACTGGAGAATGGAAATGGAAAGTGGGAGTAAAAAATAAATTAACTGTAGAGCGAAAAAAAGAAATTATTCTCATGAATCAAAATGATTCTAAATGCAACCGCTTTCCACATCACCCAGGAGGTACGGTGCTTGGAATGTATTACGACTTTAGCAAAATGAGCAGGTCAGGTTCTCCGATAGGTATATCTCCCGTAAAAACTGAAGAATCTAAATGGAAAGTGAAAGTAAAAAATAAATTAACTGTAGAGCGAAAAAAAGAAATTATTCTCATGAATCAAAATGATTCTAAATGCAACCGCTTTCCACATCACCCAGGAGGTACGGTTCTAGGAATGCATTACCACTTTAGCAAAATGAGCAGGGCAGGTTCTTCGATAGGTATATCTCCCGAAGAAACTTTAGAATGGAAATGGAAAGTGGAAGTAATTAATAAATTAACTGTAGAGCGAAAAAAAGAAATTATTCTCATGAATCAAAATGATTCTAAATGCAACCGCTTTCCACATCACCCAGGAGGTACGGTGCTTGGAATGCATTACCACTTTAGCAAAATGAGCAGGGCAGGTTCCTGATAGGTATATCTCCCGAAGAAACTGGAGAATGGAAATAAAAAGTGGAAGTAAAAAATACATTAACTGTAGAGCGAAAAAAAAAATTATTCTCATGAATCAAAATGATTCTAAATGCAACCGCTTTCCACATCACCCAGGAGGTACGGTGCTTGGAATTCATTACCACTTTAGGAAAATGAGCAGGGCAGGTTCCCCGATAGGTATATCTCCCGAAGAAACTGGAGAATGGAAATGGAAAGTGGAAGTAAAAAATAAATTAACTGTAGAGCGAAAAAAAGAAATTATTCTCATGAATCAAAATGATTCTATATGCAACCGCTTTCCACATCACCCAGGAGGTACGGTGCTTGGAATGCATTACCACTTTAGCAAAATGAGCAGGGCAGATTCCCGATAGGTATATCTCCCGAAGAAACTGGAGAATGGAAATGGAAAGTGGAAGCAAAAAATAAATTAACTGTAGAGCAAAAAAAAGAAATTATGCTCATGAATCAAAATGATTCTAAATGCAACCGCTTTCCACATCACCCATCAGGTACGGTGCTTGGAATGCATTACCACTTTAGCAAAATGAGCAGGACAGGTTCCGCAATAGGTATATCTCCCGAAGAAACTGGGGAATGGAAATGAAAAGTGAAAGTAAAAAATAAATTAACTGTAGAGCGAAAAAAAGAAATTATTCTCATGAATCAAAATGATTCTAAATGCAACCGCTTTCCACATCACCCAGGAGGTAAGGTGCTTGGAATGCATTACCACTTTAGCAAAATGAGCAGGGCAGGTTCCCCAATAGGTATATCTCCCGAAGAAACTGGGGAATGGAAATGGAAAGTGAAAGTAAAAAATAAATTAACTGTAGAGCGAAAAAAAGAAATTATTCTCATGAATCAAAATGATTCTAAATGCAACCGCTTTCTACATCACCCAGGAGGTACGGTGCTTGGAATGCATTACCACTTTAGCAAAATGAGCAGGGCAGGTTCCCGATAGGTATATCTCCCGAAGAAACTTTAGAATGGAAATGGAAAGTGGAAGCAAAAAATAAATTAACTGTAGAGCGAAAAAAAGAAATTATTCTCATGAATCAAAATGATTCTAAATGCAACCGCTTTCCACATCACCCAGGAGGTACGGTGCTTGGAATGCATTACCACTTTAGCAAAATGAGCAGGGCAGGTTCCGCAATAGGTATATCTCCCGAAGAAACTGGGGAATGGAAATGGAAAGTGAAAGTAAAAAATAAATTAACTGTAGAGCGAAAAAAAGAAATTATTCTCATGAATCAAAATGATTCTAAATGCAACCGCTTTCCACATCACCCAGGAGGTACAGTGCTTGGAATGCATTACCACTTTAGCAAAATGAGCAGGGCAGGTTCCCCAATAGGTATATCTCCCGAAGAAACTGTGGAATGGAAATGGAAAGTGGAAGCAAAAAATAAATTAACTGTAGAGCGAAAAAAAGAAATTATTCTCATGAATCAAAATGATTCTAAATGCAACCGCTTTCCACATCACCCAGGAGGTACGGTGCTTGGAATGCATTACCACTTTAGCAAAATGAGCAGGGCAGGTTCCCCAATAGGTATATCTCCCGAAGAAACTGGGGAATGGAAATGGAAAGTGAAAGTAAAAAATAAATTAACTGTGGAGCGAAAAAAAGAAATTATTCTCATGAATCAAAATGATTCTAAATGCAACCGCTTTCCACATCACCCAGGAGGTACGGTGCTTGGAATGCATTACCACTTTAGCAAAATGAGCAGGGCAGGTTCCCGATAGGTATATCTCCCGAAGAAACTGGAGAATGGAAATAAAAAGTGGAAGTAAAAAATACATTAACTGTAGAGCGAAAAAAAGAAATTATTCTCATGAATCAAAATGATTCTAAATGCAACCGCTTTCCACATCACCCAGGAGGTACGGTGCTTGGAATGCATTACCACTTTAGCAAAATGAGCAGGGCAGGTTCCCCGATAGGTATATCTCCCGAAGAAACTGGAGAATGGAAATGGAAAGTGGGAGTAAAAAATAAATTAACTGTAGAGCGAAAAAAAAAATAATTCTCATGAATCAAAATGATTCTAAATGCAACCGCTTTCCACATCACCCAGGAGGTACGGTGCTTGGAATGTATTACGACTTTAGCAAAATGAGCAGGTCAGGTTCTCCGATAGGTATATCTCCCGTAAAAACTGAAGAATCTAAATGGAAAGTGAAAGTAAAAAATAAATTAACTGTAGAGCGAAAAAAAGAAATTATTCTCATGAATCAAAATGATTCTAAATGCAACCGCTTTCCACATCACCCAGGAGGTACGGTTCTAGGAATGCATTACCACTTTAGCAAAATGAGCAGGGCAGGTTCTTCGATAGGTATATCTCCCGAAGAAACTTTAGAATGGAAATGGAAAGTGGAAGTAATTAATAAATTAACTGTAGAGCGAAAAAAAGAAATTATTCTCATGAATCAAAATGATTCTAAATGCAACCGCTTTCCACATCACCCAGGAGGTACGGTGCTTGGAATGCATTACCACTTTAGCAAAATGAGCAGGGCAGGTTCCTGATAGGTATATCTCCCGAAGAAACTGGAGAATGGAAATAAAAAGTGGAAGTAAAAAATACATTAACTATAGAGCGAAAAAAAAAATTATTCTCATGAATCAAAATGATTCTAAATGCAACCGCTTTCCACATCACCCAGGAGGTACGGTGCTTGGAATTCATTACCACTTTAGGAAAATGAGCAGGGCAGGTTCCCCGATAGGTATATCTCCCGAAGAAACTGGAGAATGGAAATGGAAAGTGGAAGTAAAAAATAAATTAACTGTAGAGCGAAAAAAAGAAATTATTCTCATGAATCAAAATGATTCTATATGCAACCGCTTTCCACATCACCCAGGAGGTACGGTGCTTGGAATGCATTACCACTTTAGCAAAATGAGCAGGGCAGGTTCCCCAATAGGTATATCTCCCGAAGAAACTGGGGAATGGAAATGGAAAGTGGAAGCAAAAAATAAATTAACTGTAGAGCGAAAAAAAGAAATTATTCTCATGAATCAAAATGATTCTAAATGCAACCGCTTTCCACATCACCCAGGAGGTACGGTGCTTGGAATGCATTACCACTTTAGCAAAATGAGCAGGGCAGGTTCCCCAATAGGTATATCTCCCGAAGAAACTGGGGAATGGAAATGGAAATTGAAAGTAAAAAATAAATTAACTGTGGAGCGAAAAAAAGAAATTATTCTCATGAATCAAAATGATTCTAAATGCAACCGCTTTCCACATCACCCAGGAGGTACGGTGCTTGGAATGCATTACCACTTTAGCAAAATGAGCAGGGCAGGTTCCCGATAGGTATATCTCCCGAAGAAACTGGAGAATGGAAATAAAAAGTGGAAGTAAAAAATACATTAACTGTAGAGCGAAAAAAAGAAATTATTCTCATGAATCAAAATGATTCTAAATGCAACCGCTTTCCACATCACCCAGGAGGTACGGTGCTTGGAATGCATTACCACTTTAGCAAAATGAGCAGGGCAGGTTCCCCGATAGGTATATCTCCCGAAGAAACTGGAGAATGGAAATGGAAAGTGGGAGTAAAAAATAAATTAACTGTAGAGCGAAAAAAAAAATAATTCTCATGAATCAAAATGATTCTAAATGCAACCGCTTTCCACATCACCCAGGAGGTACGGTGCTTGGAATGTATTACGACTTTAGCAAAATGAGCAGGTCAGGTTCTCCGATAGGTATATCTCCCGTAAAAACTGAAGAATCTAAATTTAAAGGGGAAGTAAAAAATAAATTAACTCCAGAGCGAAAAAAAGAAATTATTCTCATGAATCAAAATGATTCTAAATGCAACTGCTTTCCACATCACCCAGGAGGTACGGTGCTTGGAATGCATTACCACTTTAGCAAAATGAGCAGGGCAGGTTCCCCAATAGGTATATCTCCCGAAGAAACTGGGGAATGGAAATGGAAAGTGGAAGTAAAAAATAAATTAACTGTAGAGCGAAAAAAAGAAATTATTCTCATGAATCAAAATGATTCTAAATGCAACCGCTTTCCACATCACCCAAGAGGTACGGTGCTTGGAATGCATTACCACATTAGCAAAATGAGCAGGGCAGGTTCCCCGTAAGGTATATCTCCCGAAGAAACTAGACAATGGAAATGGAAAGTGGAATTAATTAATAAATTAACTGTAGAGCGAAAAAAAGAAATTATTCTCATGAATCAAAATGATTCTAAATGCAACCGCTTTCCACATCACCCAGGAGGTACGGTGCTTGGAATGCATTACCACTTTAGCAAAATGAGCAGGGCAGGTTCCCCGATAGGTATATCTCCCGAAGAAACTGGGGAATGGAAACGGAAAGTGGAAGTAAAAAATAAATTAACTGTAGAGCGAAAAACAGAAATTATTCTCATGAATCAAAATGATTCTAAATGCAACCACTTTCCACATCACCCAGGAAGTACGGTGCTTGGAATGCATTACCACTTTAGCAAAATGAGTAGGGCAGGTTCGCCGATAGGTATATCTCCCGAAGAAACTGGAGAATGGAAATGGAAAGTGGAAGTAAAAAATACATTAACTGTAGAGCGAAAAAAAGAAATTATTCTCATGAATCAAAATGATTCTAAATGCAACCGCTTTCCACATCACCCAGGAGGTACGGTGCTTGGAATGCATTACCACTTTAGCAAAATGAGCAGGGCAGGTTCCCCGATAGGTATATCTCCCGAAGAAACTGGAGAATGGAAATGGAAAGTGGGAGTAAAAAATAAATTAACTGTAGAGCGAAAAAAAGAAATTATTCTCATGAATCAAAATGATTCTAAATGCAACCGCTTTCCACATCACCCAGGAGGTACGGTGCTTGGAATGTATTACGACTTTAGCAAAATGAGCAGGTCAGGTTCTCCGATAGGTATATCTCCCGTAAAAACTGAAGAATCTAAATGGAAAGTGAAAGTAAAAAATAAATTAACTGTAGAGCGAAAAAAAGAAATTATTCTCATGAATCAAAATGATTCTAAATGCAACCGCTTTCCACATCACCCAGGAGGTACGGTTCTAGGAATGCATTACCACTTTAGCAAAATGAGCAGGGCAGGTTCTTCGATAGGTATATCTCCCGAAGAAACTTTAGAATGGAAATGGAAAGTGGAAGTAATTAATAAATTAACTGTAGAGCGAAAAAAAGAAATTATTCTCATGAATCAAAATGATTCTAAATGCAACCGCTTTCCACATCACCCAGGAGGTACGGTGCTTGGAATGCATTACCACTTTAGCAAAATGAGCAGGGCAGGTTCCTGATAGGTATATCTCCCGAAGAAACTGGAGAATGGAAATAAAAAGTGGAAGTAAAAAATACATTAACTTTAGAGCGAAAAAAAAAATTATTCTCATGAATCAAAATGATTCTAAATGCAACCGCTTTCCACATCACCCAGGAGGTACGGTGCTTGGAATTCATTACCACTTTAGGAAAATGAGCAGGGCAGGTTCCCCGATAGGTATATCTCCCGAAGAAACTGGAGAATGGAAATGGAAAGTGAAAGTAAAAAATAAATTAACTGTAGAGCGAAAAAAAGAAATTATTCTCATGAATCAAAATGATTCTATATGCAACCGCTTTCCACATCACCCAGGAGGTACGGTGCTTGGAATGCATTACCACTTTAGCAAAATGAGCAGGGCAGATTCCCGATAGGTATATCTCCCGAAGAAACTGGAGAATGGAAATGGAAAGTGGAAGCAAAAAATAAATTAACTGTAGAGCAAAAAAAAAGAAATTATGCTCATGAATCAAAATGATTCTAAATGCAACCGCTTTCCACATCACCCATCAGGTACGGTGCTTGGAATGCATTACCACTTTAGCAAAATGAGCAGGACAGGTTCCGCAATAGGTATATCTCCCGAAGAAACTGGGGAATGGAAATGAAAAGTGAAAGTAAAAAATAAATTAACTGTAGAGCGAAAAAAAGAAATTATTCTTATGAATCAAAATGATTCTAAATGCAACCGCTTTCCACATCACCCAGGAGGTAAGGTGCTTGGAATGCATTACCACTTTAGCAAAATGAGCAGGGCAGGTTCCCCAATAGGTATATCTCCCGAAGAAACTGGGGAATGGAAATGGAAAGTGAAAGTAAAAAATAAATTAACTGTAGAGCGAAAAAAAGAAATTATTCTCATGAATCAAAATGATTCTAAATGCAACCGCTTTCCACATCACCCAGGAGGTACGGTGCTTGGAATGCATTACCACTTTAGCAAAATGAGCAGGGCAGGTTCCCGATAGGTATATCTCCCGAAGAAACTTTAGAATGGAAATGGAAAGTGGAAGCAAAAAATAAATTAACTGTAGAGCGAAAAAAAGAAATTATTCTCATGAATCAAAATGATTCTAAATGCAACCGCTTTCCACATCACCCAGGAGGTACGGTGCTTGGAATGCATTACCACTTTAGCAAAATGAGCAGGGCAGGTTCCTGATAGGTATATCTCCCGAAGAAACTGGAGAATGGAAATAAAAAGTGGAAGTAAAAAATACATTAACTGTAGAGCGAAAAAAAAAATTATTCTCATGAATCAAAATGATTCTAAATGCAACCGCTTTCCACATCACCCAGGAGGTACGGTGCTTGGAATTCATTACCACTTTAGGAAAATGAGCAGGGCAGGTTCCCCGATAGGTATATCTCCCGAAGAAACTGGAGAATGGAAATGGAAAGTGGAAGTAAAAAATAAATTAACTGTAGAGCGAAAAAAAGAAATTATTCTCATGAATCAAAATGATTCTATATGCAACCGCTTTCCACATCACCCAGGAGGTACGGTGCTTGGAATGCATTACCACTTTAGCAAAATGAGCAGGGCAGATTCCCGATAGGTATATCTCCCGAAGAAACTGGAGAATGGAAATGGAAAGTGGAAGCAAAAAATAAATTAACTGTAGAGCAAAAAAAAGAAATTATGCTCATGAATCAAAATGATTCTAAATGCAACCGCTTTCCACATCACCCATCAGGTACGGTGCTTGGAATGCATTACCACTTTAGCAAAATGAGCAGGACAGGTTCCGCAATAGGTATATCTCCCGAAGAAACTGGGGAATGGAAATGAAAAGTGAAAGTAAAAAATAAATTAACTGTAGAGCGAAAAAAAGAAATTATTCTCATGAATCAAAATGATTCTAAATGCAACCGCTTTCCACATCACCCAGGAGGTAAGGTGCTTGGAATGCATTACCACTTTAGCAAAATGAGCAGGGCAGGTTCCCCAATAGGTATATCTCCCGAAGAAACTGGGGAATGGAAATGGAAAGTGAAAGTAAAAAATAAATTAACTGTAGAGCGAAAAAAAGAAATTATTCTCATGAATCAAAATGATTCTAAATGCAACCGCTTTCTACATCACCCAGGAGGTACGGTGCTTGGAATGCATTACCACTTTAGCAAAATGAGCAGGGCAGGTTCCCGATAGGTATATCTCCCGAAGAAACTTTAGAATGGAAATGGAAAGTGGAAGCAAAAAATAAATTAACTGTAGAGCGAAAAAAAGAAATTATTCTCATGAATCAAAATGATTCTAAATGCAACCGCTTTCCACATCACCCAGGAGGTACGGTGCTTGGAATGCATTACCACTTTAGCAAAATGAGCAGGGCAGGTTCCGCAATAGGTATATCTCCCGAAGAAACTGGGGAATGGAAATGGAAAGTGAAAGTAAAAAATAAATTAACTGTAGAGCGAAAAAAAGAAATTATTCTCATGAATCAAAATGATTCTAAATGCAACCGCTTTCCACATCACCCAGGAGGTACAGTGCTTGGAATGCATTACCACTTTAGCAAAATGAGCAGGGCAGGTTCCCCAATAGGTATATCTCCCGAAGAAACTGGGGAATGGAAATGGAAAGTGGAAGCAAAAAATAAATTAACTGTAGAGCGAAAAAAAGAAATTATTCTCATGAATCAAAATGATTCTAAATGCAACCGCTTTCCACATCACCCAGGAGGTACGGTGCTTGGAATGCATTACCACTTTAGCAAAATGAGCAGGGCAGGTTCCCCAATAGGTATATCTCCCGAAGAAACTGGGGAATGGAAATGGAAAGTGAAAGTAAAAAATAAATTAACTGTGGAGCGAAAAAAAGAAATTATTCTCATGAATCAAAATGATTCTAAATGCAACCGCTTTCCACATCACCCAGGAGGTACGGTGCTTGGAATGCATTACCACTTTAGCAAAATGAGCAGGGCAGGTTCCCGATAGGTATATCTCCCGAAGAAACTGGAGAATGGAAATAAAAAGTGGAAGTAAAAAATACATTAACTGTAGAGCGAAAAAAAGAAATTATTCTCATGAATCAAAATGATTCTAAATGCAACCGCTTTCCACATCACCCAGGAGGTACGGTGCTTGGAATGCATTACCACTTTAGCAAAATGAGCAGGGCAGGTTCCCCGATAGGTATATCTCCCGAAGAAACTTTAGAATGGAAATGGAAAGTGGAAGTAATTAATAAATTAACTGTAGAGCGAAAAAAAGAAATTATTCTCATGAAACAAAATGATTCTAAATGCAACCGCTTTCCACATCACCCAGGAGGTACGGTGCTTGGAATGCATTACCACTTTAGCAAAATGAGCAGGGCAGGTTCCCCGATAGGGATATCTCCCGAAGAAACTGGAGAATAGAAATTTAAAGGGGAAGTAAAAAATAAATTAACTGTAGAGCGAAAAAAAGAAATTATTCTCATGAATCAAAATGATTCTAAATGCAACCGCTTTCCACATCACCCAGGAGGTACGGTTCTAGGAATGCATTACCACTTTAGCAAAATGAGCAGGGCAGGTTCTTCGATAGGTATATCTCCCGAAGAAACTTTAGAATGGAAATGGAAAGTGGAAGTAATTAATAAATTAACTGTAGAGCGAAAAAAAGAAATTATTCTCATGAATCAAAATGATTCTAAATGCAACCGCTTTCCACATCACCCAGGAGGTACGGTGCTTGGAATGCATTACCACTTTAGCAAAATGAGCAGGGCAGGTTCCTGATAGGTATATCTCCCGAAGAAACTGGAGAATGGAAATAAAAAGTGGAAGTAAAAAATACATTAACTATAGAGCGAAAAAAAAAATTATTCTCATGAATCAAAATGATTCTAAATGCAACCGCTTTCCACATCACCCAGGAGGTACGGTGCTTGGAATTCATTACCACTTTAGGAAAATGAGCAGGGCAGGTTCCCCGATAGGTATATCTCCCGAAGAAACTGGAGAATGGAAATGGAAAGTGGAAGTAAAAAATAAATTAACTGTAGAGCGAAAAAAAGAAATTATTCTCATGAATCAAAATGATTCTATATGCAACCGCTTTCCACATCACCCAGGAGGTACGGTGCTTGGAATGCATTACCACTTTAGCAAAATGAGCAGGGCAGGTTCCCCAATAGGTATATCTCCCGAAGAAACTGGGGAATGGAAATGGAAAGTGGAAGCAAAAAATAAATTAACTGTAGAGCGAAAAAAAGAAATTATTCTCATGAATCAAAATGATTCTAAATGCAACCGCTTTCCACATCACCCAGGAGGTACGGTGCTTGGAATGCATTACCACTTTAGCAAAATGAGCAGGGCAGGTTCCCCAATAGGTATATCTCCCGAAGAAACTGGGGAATGGAAATGGAAAGTGAAAGTAAAAAATAAATTAACTGTGGAGCGAAAAAAAGAAATTATTCTCATGAATCAAAATGATTCTAAATGCAACCGCTTTCCACATCACCCAGGAGGTACGGTGCTTGGAATGCATTACCACTTTAGCAAAATGAGCAGGGCAGGTTCCCGATAGGTATATCTCCCGAAGAAACTGGAGAATGGAAATAAAAAGTGGAAGTAAAAAATACATTAACTGTAGAGCGAAAAAAAGAAATTATTCTCATGAATCAAAATGATTCTAAATGCAACCGCTTTCCACATCACCCAGGAGGTACGGTGCTTGGAATGCATTACCACTTTAGCAAAATGAGCAGGGCAGGTTCCCCGATAGGTATATCTCCCGAAGAAACTGGAGAATGGAAATGGAAAGTGGGAGTAAAAAATAAATTAACTGTAGAGCGAAAAAAAAAAATAATTCTCATGAATCAAAATGATTCTAAATGCAACCGCTTTCCACATCACCCAGGAGGTACGGTGCTTGGAATGTATTACGACTTTAGCAAAATGAGCAGGTCAGGTTCTCCGATAGGTATATCTCCCGTAAAAACTGAAGAATCTAAATTTAAAGGGGAAGTAAAAAATAAATTAACTCCAGAGCGAAAAAAAGAAATTATTCTCATGAATCAAAATGATTCTAAATGCAACTGCTTTCCACATCACCCAGGAGGTACGGTGCTTGGAATGCATTACCACTTTAGCAAAATGAGCAGGGCAGGTTCCCCAATAGGTATATCTCCCGAAGAAACTGGGGAATGGAAATGGAAAGTGGAAGTAAAAAATAAATTAACTGTAGAGCGAAAAAAAGAAATTATTCTCATGAATCAAAATGATTCTAAATGCAACCGCTTTCCACATCACCCAAGAGGTACGGTGCTTGGAATGCATTACCACATTAGCAAAATGAGCAGGGCAGGTTCCCCGTAAGGTATATCTCCCGAAGAAACTAGACAATGGAAATGGAAAGTGGAATTAATTAATAAATTAACTGTAGAGCGAAAAAAAGAAATTATTCTCATGAATCAAAATGATTCTAAATGCAACCGCTTTCCACATCACCCAGGAGGTACGGTGCTTGGAATGCATTACCACTTTAGCAAAATGAGCAGGGCAGGTTCCCCGATAGGTATATCTCCCGAAGAAACTGGGGAATGGAAACGGAAAGTGGAAGTAAAAAATAAATTAACTGTAGAGCGAAAAACAGAAATTATTCTCATGAATCAAAATGATTCTAAATGCAACCACTTTCCACATCACCCAGGAAGTACGGTGCTTGGAATGCATTACCACTTTAGCAAAATGAGTAGGGCAGGTTCGCCGATAGGTATATCTCCCGAAGAAACTGGAGAATGGAAATGGAAAGTGGAAGTAAAAAATACATTAACTGTAGAGCGAAAAAAAGAAATTATTCTCATGAATCAAAATGATTCTAAATGCAACCGCTTTCCACATCACCCAGGAGGTACGGTGCTTGGAATGCATTACCACTTTAGCAAAATGAGCAGGGCAGGTTCCCCGATAGGTATATCTCCCGAAGAAACTGGAGAATGGAAATGGAAAGTGGGAGTAAAAAATAAATTAACTGTAGAGCGAAAAAAAGAAATTATTCTCATGAATCAAAATGATTCTAAATGCAACCGCTTTCCACATCACCCAGGAGGTACGGTGCTTGGAATGTATTACGACTTTAGCAAAATGAGCAGGTCAGGTTCTCCGATAGGTATATCTCCCGTAAAAACTGAAGAATCTAAATGGAAAGTGAAAGTAAAAAATAAATTAACTGTAGAGCGAAAAAAAGAAATTATTCTCATGAATCAAAATGATTCTAAATGCAACCGCTTTCCACATCACCCAGGAGGTACGGTTCTAGGAATGCATTACCACTTTAGCAAAATGAGCAGGGCAGGTTCTTCGATAGGTATATCTCCCGAAGAAACTTTAGAATGGAAATGGAAAGTGGAAGTAATTAATAAATTAACTGTAGAGCGAAAAAAAGAAATTATTCTCATGAATCAAAATGATTCTAAATGCAACCGCTTTCCACATCACCCAGGAGGTACGGTGCTTGGAATGCATTACCACTTTAGCAAAATGAGCAGGGCAGGTTCCTGATAGGTATATCTCCCGAAGAAACTGGAGAATCTAAATAAAAAGTGGAAGTAAAAAATACATTAACTGTAGAGCGAAAAAAAAATTATTCTCATGAATCAAAATGATTCTAAATGCAACCGCTTTCCACATCACCCAGGAGGTACGGTGCTTGGAATTCATTACCACTTTAGGAAAATGAGCAGGGCAGGTTCCCCGATAGGTATATCTCCCGAAGAAACTGGAGAATGGAAATGGAAAGTGGAAGTAAAAAATAAATTAACTGTAGAGCGAAAAAAAGAAATTATTCTCATGAATCAAAATGATTCTATATGCAACCGCTTTCCACATCACCCAGGAGGTACGGTGCTTGGAATGCATTACCACTTTAGCAAAATGAGCAGGGCAGATTCCCGATAGGTATATCTCCCGAAGAAACTGGAGAATGGAAATGGAAAGTGGAAGCAAAAAATAAATTAACTGTAGAGCAAAAAAAAAGAAATTATGCTCATGAATCAAAATGATTCTAAATGCAACCGCTTTCCACATCACCCATCAGGTACGGTGCTTGGAATGCATTACCACTTTAGCAAAATGAGCAGGACAGGTTCCGCAATAGGTATATCTCCCGAAGAAACTGGGGAATGGAAATGAAAAGTGAAAGTAAAAAATAAATTAACTGTAGAGCGAAAAAAAGAAATTATTCTTATGAATCAAAATGATTCTAAATGCAACCGCTTTCCACATCACCCAGGAGTTAAGGTGCTTGGAATGCATTACCACTTTAGCAAAATGAGCAGGGCAGGTTCCCCAATAGGTATATCTCCCGAAGAAACTGGGGAATGGAAATGGAAAGTGAAAGTAAAAAATAAATTAACTGTAGAGCGAAAAAAAGAAATTATTCTCATGAATCAAAATGATTCTAAATGCAACCGCTTTCCACATCACCCAGGAGGTACGGTGCTTGGAATGCATTACCACTTTAGCAAAATGAGCAGGGCAGGTTCCCGATAGGTATATCTCCCGAAGAAACTTTAGAATGGAAATGGAAAGTGGAAGCAAAAAATAAATTAACTGTAGAGCGAAAAAAAGAAATTATTCTCATGAATCAAAATGATTCTAAATGCAACCGCTTTCCACATCACCCAGGAGGTACGGTGCTTGGAATGCATTACCACTTTAGCAAAATGAGCAGGGCAGGTTCCGCAATAGGTATATCTCCCGAAGAAACTGGGGAATGGAAATGGAAAGTGAAAGTAAAAAATAAATTAACTGTAGAGCGAAAAAAAGAAATTATTCTCATGAAACAAAATGATTCTAAATGCAACCGCTTTCCACATCACCCAGGAGGTACGGTGCTTGGAATGCATTACCACTTTAGCAAAATGAGCAGGGCAGGTTCCCCAATAGGTATATCTCCCGAAGAAACTGGGGAATGGAAATGGAAAGTGGAAGCAAAAAATAAATTAACTGTAGAGCGAAAAAAAGAAATTATTCTCATGAATCAAAATGATTCTAAATGCAACCGCTTTCCACATCACCCAGGAGGTACGGTGCTTGGAATGCATTACCACTTTAGCAAAATGAGCAGGGCAGGTTCCCCAATAGGTATATCTCCCGAAGAAACTGGGGAATGGAAATGGAAAGTGAAAGTAAAAAATAAATTAACTGTGGAGCGAAAAAAAGAAATTATTCTCATGAATCAAAATGATTCTAAATGCAACCGCTTTCCACATCACCCAGGAGGTACGGTGCTTGGAATGCATTACCACTTTAGCAAAATGAGCAGGGCAGGTTCCCGATAGGTATATCTCCCGAAGAAACTGGAGAATGGAAATAAAAAGTGGAAGTAAAAAATACATCAACTGTAGAGCGAAAAAAAGAAATTATTCTCATGAATCAAAATGATTCTAAATGCAACCGCTTTCCACATCACCCAGGAGGTACGGTGCTTGGAATGCATTACCACTTTAGCAAAATGAGCAGGGCAGGTTCCCCGATAGGTATATCTCCCGAAGAAACTGGAGAATGGAAATGGAAAGTGGGAGTAAAAAATAAATTAACTGTAGAGCGAAAAAAAAATAATTCTCATGAATCAAAATGATTCTAAATGCAACCGCTTTCCACATCACCCAGGAGGTACGGTGCTTGGAATGTATTACGACTTTAGCAAAATGAGCAGGTCAGGTTCTCCGATAGGTATATCTCCCGTAAAAACTGAAGAATCTAAATGGAAAGTGAAAGTAAAAAATAAATTAACTGTAGAGCGAAAAAAAGAAATTATTCTCATGAATCAAAATGATTCTAAATGCAACCGCTTTCCACATCACCCAGGAGGTACGGTTCTAGGAATGCATTACCACTTTAGCAAAATGAGCAGGGCAGGTTCTTCGATAGGTATATCTCCCGAAGAAACTTTAGAATGGAAATGGAAAGTGGAAGTAATTAATAAATTAACTGTAGAGCGAAAAAAAGAAATTATTCTCATGAATCAAAATGATTCTAAATGCAACCGCTTTCCACATCACCCAGGAGGTACGGTGCTTGGAATGCATTACCACTTTAGCAAAATGAGCAGGGCAGGTTCCTGATAGGTATATCTCCCGAAGAAACTGGAGAATGGAAATTAAAAGTGGAAGTAAAAAATACATTAACTGTAGAGCGAAAAAAAAAATTATTCTCATGAATCAAAATGATTCTAAATGCAACCGCTTTCCACATCACCCAGGAGGTACGGTGCTTGGAATTCATTACCACTTTAGGAAAATGAGCAGGGCAGGTTCCCCGATAGGTATATCTCCCGAAGAAACTGGAGAATGGAAATGGAAAGTGGAAGTAAAAAATAAATTAACTGTAGAGCGAAAAAAAGAAATTATTCTCATGAATCAAAATGATTCTATATGCAACCGCTTTCCACATCACCCAGGAGGTACGGTGCTTGGAATGCATTACCACTTTAGCAAAATGAGCAGGGCAGATTCCCGATAGGTATATCTCCAGAAGAAACTGGAGAATGGAAATGGAAAGTGGAAGCAAAAAATAAATTAACTGTAGAGCAAAAAAAAGAAATTATGCTCATGAATCAAAATGATTCTAAATGCAACCGCTTTCCACATCACCCAGGAGGTACGGTGCTTGGAATTCATTACCACTTTAGGAAAATGAGCAGGACAGGTTCCGCAATAGGTATATCTCCCGAAGAAACTGGGGAATGGAAATGAAAAGTGAAAGTAAAAAATAAATTAACTGTAGAGCGAAAAAAAGAAATTATTCTCATGAATCAAAATGATTCTAAATGCAACCGCTTTCCACATCACCCAGGAGGTAAGGTGCTTGGAATGCATTACCACTTTAGCAAAATGAGCAGGGCAGGTTCCCCAATAGGTATATCTCCCGAAGAAACTGGGGAATGGAAATGGAAAGTGAAAGTAAAAAATAAATTAACTGTAGAGCGAAAAAAAGAAATTATTCTCATGAATCAAAATGATTCTAAATGCAACCGCTTTCCACATCACCCAGGAGGTACGGTGCTTGGAATGCATTACCACTTTAGCAAAATGAGCAGGGCAGGTTCCCGATAGGTATATCTCCCGAAGAAACTTTAGAATGGAAATGGAAAGTGGAAGCAAAAAATAAATTAACTGTAGAGCGAAAAAAAGAAATTATTCTCATGAATCAAAATGATTCTAAATGCAACCGCTTTCCACATCACCCAGGAGGTACGGTTCTAGGAATGCATTACCACTTTAGCAAAATGAGCAGGGCAGGTTCTTCGATAGGTATATCTCCCGAAGAAACTTTAGAATGGAAATGGAAAGTGGAAGTAATTAATAAATTAACTGTAGAGCGAAAAAAAGAAATTATTCTCATGAATCAAAATGATTCTAAATGCAACCGCTTTCCACATCACCCAGGAGGTACGGTGCTTGGAATGCATTACCACTTTAGCAAAATGAGCAGGGCAGGTTCCTGATAGGTATATCTCCCGAAGAAACTGGAGAATGGAAATAAAAAGTGGAAGTAAAAAATACATTAACTGTAGAGCGAAAAAAAGAAATTATTCTCATGAATCAAAATGATTCTAAATGCAACCGCTTTCCACATCACCCAGGAGGTACGGTGCTTGGAATTCATTACCACTTTAGGAAAATGAGCAGGGCAGGTTCCCCGATAGGTATATCTCCCGAAGAAACTGGAGAATGGAAATGGAAAGTGGAAGCAAAAAATAAATTAACTGTAGAGCAAAAAAAAGAAATTATGCTCATGAATCAAAATGATTCTAAATGCAACCGCTTTCCACATCACCCATCAGGTACGGTGCTTGGAATGCATTACCACTTTAGCAAAATGAGCAGGACAGGTTCCGCAATAGGTATATCTCCCGAAGAAACTGGGGAATGGAAATGAAAAGTGAAAGTAAAAAATAAATTAACTGTAGAGCGAAAAAAAGAAATTATTCTCATGAATCAAAATGATTCTAAATGCAACCGCTTTCCACATCACCCAGGAGGTAAGGTGCTTGGAATGCTTTACCACTTTAGCAAAATGAGCAGGGCAGGTTCCCCAATAGGTATATCTCCCGAAGAAACTGGGGAATGGAAATGGAAAGTGAAAGTAAAAAATAAATTAACTGTAGAGCGAAAAAAAGAAATTATTCTCATGAATCAAAATGATTCTAAATGCAACCGCTTTCCACATCACCCAGGAGGTACGGTGCTTGGAATGCATTACCACTTTAGCAAAATGAGCAGGGCAGGTTCCCGATAGGTATATCTCCCGAAGAA
The DNA here is from genome assembly GCF_947563725.1 of Argiope bruennichi. Lineage (NCBI taxonomy): Eukaryota > Metazoa > Arthropoda > Arachnida > Araneae > Araneidae > Argiope > Argiope bruennichi. Next base: position 111,898,657 of record NC_079160.1, on the reverse strand, counting down.
ACTTTAGAATGGAAATGGAAAGTGGAAGCAAAAAATAAATTAACTGTAGAGCGAAAAAAAGAAATTATTCTCATGAATCAAAATGATTCTAAATGCAACCGCTTTCCACATCACCCAGGAGGTACGGTGCTTGGAATGCATTACCACTTTAGCAAAATGAGCAGGGCAGGTTCCGCAATAGGTATATCTCCCGAAGAAACTGGGGAATGGAAATGGAAAGTGAAAGTAAAAAATAAATTAACTGTAGAGCGAAAAAAAGAAATTATTCTCATGAATCAAAATGATTCTAAATGCAACCGCTTTCCACATCACCCAGGAGGTACGGTGCTTGGAATGCATTACCACTTTAGCAAAATGAGCAGGGCAGGTTCCCCAATAGGTATATCTCCCGAAGAAACTGGGGAATGGAAACGGAAAGTGGAAGCAAAAAATAAATTAACTGTAGAGCGAAAAAAAGAAATTATTCTCATGAATCAAAATGATTCTAAATGCAACCGCTTTCCACATCACCCAGGAGGTACGGTGCTTGGAATGCATTACCACTTTAGCAAAATGAGCAGGGCAGGTTCCCCAATAGGTATATCTCCCGAAGAAACTGGGGAATGGAAATGGAAAGTGAAAGTAAAAAATAAATTAACTGTGGAGCGAAAAAAAGAAATTATTCTCATGAATCAAAATGATTCTAAATGCAACCGCTTTCCACATCACCCAGGAGGTACGGTGCTTGGAATGCATTACCACTTTAGCAAAATGAGCAGGGCAGGTTCCCGATAGGTATATCTCCCGAAGAAACTGGAGAATGGAAATAAAAAGTGGAAGTAAAAAATACATTAACTGTAGAGCGAAAAAAAGAAATTATTCTCATGAATCAAAATGATTCTAAATGCAACCGCTTTCCACATCACCCAGGAGGTACGGTGCTTGGAATGCATTACCACTTTAGCAAAATGAGCAGGGCAGGTTCCCCGATAGGTATATCTCCCGAAGAAACTGGAGAATGGAACAGGAAAGTGGGAGTAAAAAATAAATTAACTGTAGAGCGAAAAAAAAAATAATTCTCATGAATCAAAATGATTCTAAATGCAACCGCTTTCCACATCACCCAGGAGGTACGGTGCTTGGAATGTATTACGACTTTAGCAAAATGAGCAGGTCAGGTTCTCCGATAGGTATATCTCCCGTAAAAACTGAAGAATCTAAATGGAAAGTGAAAGTAAAAAATAAATTAACTGTAGAGCGAAAAAAAGAAATTATTCTCATGAATCAAAATGATTCTAAATGCAACCGCTTTCCACATCACCCAGGAGGTACGGTGCTAGGAATGCATTACCACTTTAGCAAAATGAGCAGGGCAGGTTCCCCGATAGGTATATCTCCCGAAGAAACTTTAGAATGGAAATGGAAAGTGGAAGTAATTAATAAATTAACTGTAGAGCGAAAAAAAGAAATTATTCTCATGAATCAAAATGATTCTAAATGCAACCGCTTTCCACATCACCCAGGAGGTACGGTGCTTGGAATGCATTACCACTTTAGCAAAATGAGCAGGGCAGGTTCCCCGATAGGGATATCTCCCGAAGAAACTGGAGAATGGAAATTTAAAGGGGAAGTAAAAAATAAATTAACTCCAGAGCGAAAAAAAGAAATTATTCTCATGAATCAAAATGATTCTAAATGCAACTGCTTTCCACATCACCCAGGAGGTACGGTGCTTGGAATGCATTACCACTTTAGCAAAATGAGCAGGGCAGGTTCCCCAATAGGTATATCTCCCGAAGAAACTGGGGAATGGAAATGGAAAGTGGAAGTAAAAAATAAATTAACTGTAGAGCGAAAAAAAGAAATTATTCTCATGAATCAAAATGATTCTAAATGCAACCGCTTTCCACATCACCCAAGAGGTACGGTGCTTGGAATGCATTACCACATTAGCAAAATGAGCAGGGCAGGTTCCCCGATAGGGATATCTCCCGAAGAAACTAGACAATGGAAATGGAAAGTGGGAGTAAAAAATACATTAACTGTAGAGCGAAAAAAAGAAATTATTCTCATGAATCAAAATGATTCTAAATGCAACCGCTTTCCACATCACCCAGGAGGTACGGTGCTTGGAATGCATTACCACTTTAGCAAAATGAGCAGGGCAGGTTCCCCGATAGGTATATCTCCCGAAGAAACTGGAGAATGGAAATGGAAAGTGGGATTAAAAAATAAATTAACTGTAGAGCGAAAAAAAGAAATTATTCTCATGAATCAAAATGATTCTAAATGCAACCGCTTTCCACATCACCCAGGAGGTACGGTGCTTGGAATGCATTACCACTTTAGCAAAATGAGCAGGGCAGGTTCCCGATAGGTATATCTCCCGAAGAAACTTTAGAATGGAAATGGAAAGTGGAAGCAAAAAATAAATTAACTGTAGAGCGAAAAAAAGAAATTATTCTCATGAATCAAAATGATTCTAAATGCAACCACTTTCCACATCATCCAGGAAGTACGGTGCTTGGAATGCATTACCACTTTAGCAAAATGAGTAGGGCAGGTTCGCCGATAGGTATATCTCCCAAAGAAACTGGAGAATGGAAATGGAAAGTGGAAGTAAAAAATACATTAACTGTAGAGCGAAAAAAAGAAATTATTCTCATGAATCAAAATGATTCTAAATGCAACCGCTTTCCACATCACCCAGGAGGTACGGTGCTTGGAATGCATTACCACTTTAGCAAAATGAGCAGGGCAGGTTCCCCGATAGGTATATCTCCCGAAGAAACTGGAGAATGGAAATGGAAAGTGGGAGTAAAAAATAAATTAACTGTAGAGCGAAAAAAAGAAATTATTCTCATGAATCAAAATGATTCTAAATGCAACCGCTTTCCACATCACCCAGGAGTGCTACGGTGCTTGGAATGTATTACGACTTTAGCAAAATGAGCAGGTCAGGTTCTCCGATAGGTATATCTCCCGTAAAAACTGAAGAATCTAAATGGAAAGTGAAAGTAAAAAATAAATTAACTGTAGAGCGAAAAAAAGAAATTATTCTCATGAATCAAAATGATTCTAAATGCAACCGCTTTCCACATCACCCAGGAGGTACGGTTCTAGGAATGCATTACCACTTTAGCAAAATGAGCAGGGCAGGTTCTTTGATAGGTATATCTCCCGATGAAACTTTAGAATGGAAATGGAAAGTGGAAGTAATTAATAAATTAACTGTAGAGCGAAAAAAAGAAATTATTCTCATGAATCAAAATGATTCTAAATGCAACCGCTTTCCACATCACCCAGGAGGTACGGTGCTTGGAATGCATTACAACTTTAGCAAAATGAGCAGGGCAGGTTCCTGATAGGTATATCTCCCGAAGAAACTGGAGAATGGAAATAAAAAGTGGAAGTAAAAAATACATTAACTGTAGAGCGAAAAAAAGAAATTATTCTCATGAATCAAAATGATTCTAAATGCAACCGCGTTCCACATCACCCTGGAGGTACGGTGCTTGGAATGCATTACCACTTTAGGAAAATGAGCAGGGCAGGTTCCCCGATAGGTATATCTCCCGAAGAAACTGGAGAATGGAAATGGAAAGTGGGAGTAAAAAATAAATTAACTGTAGAGCGAAAAAAAGAAATTATTCTCATGAATCAAAATGATTCTAAATGCAACCGCTTTCCACATCACCCAGGAGGTACGGTGCTTGGAATGTATTACGACTTTAGCAAAATGAGCAGGTCAGGTTCTCCAATAGGTATATCTCCCGTAAAAACTGAAGAATCTAAATGGAAAGTGAAAGTAAAAAATAAATTAACTGTAGAGCGAAAAAAAGAAATTATTCTCATGAATCAAAATGATTCTAAATGCAACCGCTTTCCACATCACCCAAGAGGTACGGTGCTAGGAATGCATTACCACTTTAGCAAAATGAGCAGGGCAGGTTCTCCGATAGGTATATCTCCCGAAGAAACTTTAGAATGGAAATGGAAAGTGGAAGTAATTAATAAATTAACTGTAGAGCGAAAAAAAGAAATTATTCTCATGAATCAAAATGATTCTAAATGCAACCGCTTTCCACATCACCCAGGAGGTACGGTGCTTGGAATGCATTACCACTTTAGCAAAATGAGCAGGGCAGGTTCCCCGATAGGTATATCTCCCGAAGAAACTGGGGAATGGAAACGGAAAGTGGAAGTAAAATATAAATTAACAGTAGAGCGAAAAACAAAAATTATTCTCATGAATCAAAATGATTCTAAATGCAACCACTTTCCACATCACCCAGGAAGTACGGTGCTTGGAATGCATTACCACTTTAGCAAAATGAGTAGGGCAGGTTCGCCGATAGGTATATCTCCCGAAGAAACTGGAGAATGGAAATGGAAAGTGGAAGTAAAAAATACATTAACTGTAGAGCGAAAAAAAGAAATTATTCTCATGAATCAAAATGATTCTAAATGTCACTGCTTTCCACATCACCCAGGAGGTACGGTGCTTGGAATGCATTACCACTTTAGCAAAATGAGCAGGGCAGGTTCCCCAATAGGTATATCTCCCGAAGAAACTGGGGAATGGAAATGGAAAGTGGAAGTAAAAAATAAATTAACTGTTGAGCGAAAAAAAGAAATTATTCTCATGAATCAAAATGATTCTAAATGCAACCGCTTTCCACATCACCCAAGAGGTACGGTGCTTGGAATGCATTACCACATTAGCAAAATGAGCAGGGCAGGTTCCCCGATAGGTATATCTCCCGAAGAAACTAGACAATGGAAATGGAAAGTGGAATTAATTAATAAATTAACTGTAGAGCGAAAAAAAGAAATTATTCTCATGAATCAAAATGATTCTAAATGCAACCGCTTTCCACATCACCCAGGAGGTACGGTGCTTGGAATGCATTACCACTTTAGCAAAATGAGCAGGGCAGGTTCCCCGATAGGTATATCTCCCGAAGAAACAGGAGAATGGAAATGGAAAGTGAGAGTAAAAAATAAATTAACTGTAGAGCGAAAAAAAGAAATTATTCTCATGAATCAAAATGATTCTAAATGCAACTGCTTTCCACATCACCCAGGAGGTACGGTGCTTGGAATGTATTACGACTTTAGCAAAATGAGCAGGTCAGGTTCTCCGATAGGTATATCTCCCGTAAAAACTGAAGAATCTAAATGGAAAGTGAAAGTAAAAAAAAAATTAACTGTAGAGCGAAAAAAAGAAATTATTCTCATGAATCAAAATGATTCTAAATGCAACCGCTTTCCACATCACCCAGGAGGTACGGTGCTAGGAATGCATTACCACTTTAGCAAAATGAGCAGGGCAGGTTCCCCGATAGGTATATCTCCCGAAGAAACTTTAGAATGGAAATGGAAAGTGGAAGTAATTAATAAATTAACTGTAGAGCGAAAAAAAGAAATTATTCTCATGAATCAAAATGATTCTAAATGCAACCGCTTTCCACATCACCCAGGAGGTACGGTGCTTGGAATGCATTACCACTTTAGCAAAATGAGCAGGGCAGGTTCCCCGATAGGGATATCTCCCGAAGAAACTAGACAATGGAAATGGAAAGTGGAATTAATTAATAAATTAACTGTAGAGCGAAAAAAAGAAATTATTCTCATGAATCAAAATGATTCTAAATGCAACCGCGTTCCACATCACCCAGGAGGTACGGTGCTTGGAATGCATTACCACTTTAGCAAAATGAGCAGGGAAGGTTCCCCGATAGGTATATCTTCCGAAGAAACTGGGGAATGGAAACGGAAAGTGGAAGTAAAAAATAAATTAACTGTAGAGCGAAAAACAGAAATTATTCTCATGAATCAAAATGATTCTAAATGCAACCACTTTCCACATCACCCAGGAAGTACGGTGCTTGGAATGCATTACCACTTTAGCAAAATGAGCAGGGCAGGTTCCCCGATAGGTATATCTCCCGAAGAAACTGGGGAATGGAAACGGAAAGTGGAAGTAAAAAATAAATTAACTGTAGAGCGAAAAACAGAAATTATTCTCATGAATCAAAATGATTCTAAATGCAACCGCTTTCCACATCACCCAAGACGTACGGTGCTTGGAATGCATTACCACATTAGCAAAATGAGCAGGGCAGGTTCCCCGATAGGTATATCTCCCGAAGAAACTAGACAATGGAAATGGAAAGTGGAATTAATTAATAAATTAACTGTAGAGCGAAAAAAAGAAATTATTCTCATGAATCAAAATGATTCTAAATGCAACCGCTTTCCACATCACCCAGGAGGTACGGTGCTTGGAATGCATTACCACTTTAGCAAAATGAGCAGGGCAGGTTCCCCGATAGGTATATCTCCCGAAGAAACTGGAGAATGGAAATGGAAAGTGGAAGCAAAAAATAAATTAACTGTAGAGCAAAAAAAAGAAATTATGCTCATGAATCAAAATGGTTCTAAATGCAACCGCTTTCCACATCACCCATCAGGTACGGTGCTTGGAATGCATTACCACTTTAGCAAAATGAGCAGGACAGGTTCCGCAATAGGTATATCTCCCGAAGAAACTGGGGAATGGAAATGAAAAGTGAAAGTAAAAAATAAATTAACTGTAGAGCGAAAAAAAGAAATTATTCTCATGAATCAAAATGATTCTAAATGCAACCGCTTTCCACATCACCCAGGAGGTAATTTGCTTGGAATGCATTACCACTTTAGCAAAATGAGCAGGGCAGGTTCCCCAATAGGTATATCTCCCGAAGAAACTGGGGAATGGAAATGGAAAGTGAAAGTAAAAAATAAATTAACTGTAGAGCGAAAAAAAGAAATTATTCTCATGAATCAAAATGATTCTAAATGCAACCGCTTTCCACATCACCCAGGAGGTACGGTGCTTGGAATGCATTACCAATTTAGCAAAATGAGCAGGGCAGGTTCCCGATAGGTATATCTCCCGAAGAAACTTTAGAATGGAAATGGAAAGTGGAAGCAAAAAATAAATTAACTGTAGAGCGAAAAAAAGAAATTATTCTCATGAATCAAAATGATTCTAAATGCAACCGCTTTCCACATCACCCAGGAGGTACGGTGCTTGGAATGCATTACCACTTTAGCAAAATGAGCTGGGCAGGTTCCGCAATAGGTATATCTCCCGAAGAAACTGGGGAATGGAAATGGAAAGTGAAAGTAAAAAATAAATTAACTGTAGAGCGAAAAAAAGAAATTATTCTCATGAATCAAAATGATTCTAAATGCAACCGCTTTCCACATCACCCAGGAGGTACGGTGCTTGGAATGCATTACCACTTTAGCAAAATGAGCAGGGCAGGTTCCCCAATAGGTATATCTCCCGAAGAAACTGGGGAATGGAAATGGAAAGTGGAAGCAAAAAATAAATTAACTGTAGAGCGAAAAAAAGAAATTATTCTCATGAATCAAAATGATTCTAAATGCAACCGCTTTCCACATCACCCAGGAGGTACGGTGCTTGGAATGCATTACCACTTTAGCAAAATGAGCAGGGCAGGTTCCCCAATAGGTATATCTCCCGAAGAAACTGGGGAATGGAAATGGAAAGTGAAAGTAAAAAATAAATTAACTGTAGAGCGAAAAAAAGAAATTATTCTCATGAATCAAAATGATTCTAAATGCAACCGCTTTCCACATCACCCAGGAGGTACGGTGCTTGGAATGCATTACCACTTTAGCAAAATGAGCAGGGCAGGTTCCCGATAGGTATATCTCCCGAAGAAACTGGAGAATGGAAATAAAAAGTGGAAGTAAAAAATACATTAACTGTAGAGCGAAAAAAAGAAATTATTCTCATGAATCAAAATGATTCTAAATGCAACCGCTTTCCACATCACCCAGGAGGTACGGTGCTTGGAATGCATTACCACTTTAGCAAAATGAGCAGGGCAGGTTCCTGATAGGTATATCTCCCGAAGAAACTGGAGAATGGAAATAAAAAGTGGAAGTAAAAAATACATTAACTGTAGAGCGAAAAAAAGAAATTATTCTCATGAATCAAAATGATTCTAAATGCAACCGCGTTCCACATCACCCTGGAGGTACGGTGCTTGGAATGCATTACCACTTTAGGAAAATGAGCAGGGCAGGTTCCCCGATAGGTATATCTCCCGAAGAAACTGGAGAATGGAAATGGAAAGTGGGAGTAAAAAATAAATTAACTGTAGAGCGAAAAAAAGAAATTATTCTCATGAATCAAAATGATTCTAAATGCAACCGCTTTCCACATCACCCAGGAGGTACGGTGCTTGGAATGTATTACGACTTTAGCAAAATGAGCAGGTCAGGTTCTCCAATAGGTATATCTCCCGTAAAAACTGAAGAATCTAAATGGAAAGTGAAAGTAAAAAATAAATTAACTGTAGAGCGAAAAAAAGAAATTATTCTCATGAATCAAAATGATTCTAAATGCAACCGCTTTCCACATCACCCAAGAGGTACGGTGCTAGGAATGCATTACCACTTTAGCAAAATGAGCAGGGCAGGTTCTCCGATAGGTATATCTCCCGAAGAAACTTTAGAATGGAAATGGAAAGTGGAAGTAATTAATAAATTAACTGTAGAGCGAAAAAAAGAAATTATTCTCATGAATCAAAATGATTCTAAATGCAACCGCTTTCCACATCACCCAGGAGGTACGGTGCTTGGAATGCATTACCACTTTAGCAAAATGAGCAGGGCAGGTTCCCCGATAGGTATATCTCCCGAAGAAACTGGGGAATGGAAACGGAAAGTGGAAGTAAAATATAAATTAACAGTAGAGCGAAAAACAAAAATTATTCTCATGAATCAAAATGATTCTAAATGCAACCACTTTCCACATCACCCAGGAAGTACGGTGCTTGGAATGCATTACCACTTTAGCAAAATGAGTAGGGCAGGTTCGCCGATAGGTATATCTCCCGAAGAAACTGGAGAATGGAAATGGAAAGTGGAAGTAAAAAATACATTAACTGTAGAGCGAAAAAAAGAAATTATTCTCATGAATCAAAATGATTCTAAATGCAACTGCTTTCCACATCACCCAGGAGGTACGGTGCTTGGAATGCATTACCACTTTAGCAAAATGAGCAGGGCAGGTTCCCCAATAGGTATATCTCCCGAAGAAACTGGGGAATGGAAATGGAAAGTGGAAGTAAAAAATAAATTAACTGTAGAGCGAAAAAAAGAAATTATTCTCATGAATCAAAATGATTCTAAATGCAACCGCTTTCCACATCACCCAAGAGGTACGGTGCTTGGAATGCATTACCACATTAGCAAAATGAGCAGGGCAGGTTCCCCGATAGGTATATCTCCCGAAGAAACTAGACAATGGAAATGGAAAGTGGAATTAATTAATAAATTAACTGTAGAGCGAAAAAAAGAAATTATTCTCATGAATCAAAATGATTCTAAATGCAACCGCTTTCCACATCACCCAGGAGGTACGGTGCTTGGAATGCATTACCACTTTAGCAAAATGAGCAGGGCAGGTTCCCCGATAGGTATATCTCCCGAAGAAACAGGAGAATGGAAATGGAAAGTGAGAGTAAAAAATAAATTAACTGTAGAGCGAAAAAAAGAAATTATTCTCATGAATCAAAATGATTCTAAATGCAACCGCTTTCCACATCACCCAGGAGGTACGGTGCTTGGAATGTATTACGACTTTAGCAAAATGAGCAGGTCAGGTTCTCCGATAGGTATATCTCCCGTAAAAACTGAAGAATCTAAATGGAAAGTGAAAGTAAAAAAAAAATTAACTGTAGAGCGAAAAAAAGAAATTATTCTCATGAATCAAAATGATTCTAAATGCAACCGCTTTCCACATCACCCAGGAGGTACGGTGCTAGGAATGCATTACCACTTTAGCAAAATGAGCAGGGCAGGTTCCCCGATAGGTATATCTCCCGAAGAAACTTTAGAATGGAAATGGAAAGTGGAAGTAATTAATAAATTAACTGTAGAGCGAAAAAAAGAAATTATTCTCATGAATCAAAATGATTCTAAATGCAACCGCTTTCCACATCACCCAGGAGGTACGGTGCTTGGAATGCATTACCACTTTAGCAAAATGAGCAGGGCAGGTTCCCCGATAGGGATATCTCCCGAAGAAACTAGACAATGGAAATGGAAAGTGGAATTAATTAATAAATTAACTGTAGAGCGAAAAAAAGAAATTATTCTCATGAATCAAAATGATTCTAAATGCAACCGCGTTCCACATCACCCAGGAGGTACGGTGCTTGGAATGCATTACCACTTTAGCAAAATGAGCAGGGAAGGTTCCCCGATAGGTATATCTTCCGAAGAAACTGGGGAATGGAAACGGAAAGTGGAAGTAAAAAATAAATTAACTGTAGAGCGAAAAACAGAAATTATTCTCATGAATCAAAATGATTCTAAATGCAACCACTTTCCACATCACCCAGGAAGTACGGTGCTTGGAATGCATTACCACTTTAGCAAAATGAGCAGGGCAGGTTCCCCGATAGGTATATCTCCCGAAGAAACTGGGGAATGGAAACGGAAAGTGGAAGTAAAAAATAAATTAACTGTAGAGCGAAAAACAGAAATTATTCTCATGAATCAAAATGATTCTAAATGCAACCGCTTTCCACATCACCCAAGACGTACGGTGCTTGGAATGCATTACCACATTAGCAAAATGAGCAGGGCAGGTTCCCCGATAGGTATATCTCCCGAAGAAACTAGACAATGGAAATGGAAAGTGGAATTAATTAATAAATTAACTGTAGAGCGAAAAAAAGAAATTATTCTCATGAATCAAAATGATTCTAAATGCAACCGCTTTCCACATCACCCAGGAGGTACGGTGCTTGGAATGCATTACCACTTTAGCAAAATGAGCAGGGCAGGTTCCCCGATAGGTATATCTCCCGAAGAAACTGGAGAATGGAAATGGAAAGTGGAAGCAAAAAATAAATTAACTGTAGAGCAAAAAAAAAGAAATTATGCTCATGAATCAAAATGGTTCTAAATGCAACCGCTTTCCACATCACCCATCAGGTACGGTGCTTGGAATGCATTACCACTTTAGCAAAATGAGCAGGACAGGTTCCGCAATAGGTATATCTCCCGAAGAAACTGGGGAATGGAAATGAAAAGTGAAAGTAAAAAATAAATTAACTGTAGAGCGAAAAAAAGAAATTATTCTCATGAATCAAAATGATTCTAAATGCAACCGCTTTCCACATCACCCAGGAGGTAATTTGCTTGGAATGCATTACCACTTTAGCAAAATGAGCAGGGCAGGTTCCCCAATAGGTATATCTCCCGAAGAAACTGGGGAATGGAAATGGAAAGTGAAAGTAAAAAATAAATTAACTGTAGAGCGAAAAAAAGAAATTATTCTCATGAATCAAAATGATTCTAAATGCAACCGCTTTCCACATCACCCAGGAGGTACGGTGCTTGGAATGCATTACCAATTTAGCAAAATGAGCAGGGCAGGTTCCCGATAGGTATATCTCCCGAAGAAACTTTAGAATGGAAATGGAAAGTGGAAGCAAAAAATAAATTAACTGTAGAGCGAAAAAAAGAAATTATTCTCATGAATCAAAATGATTCTAAATGCAACCGCTTTCCACATCACCCAGGAGGTACGGTGCTTGGAATGCATTACCACTTTAGCAAAATGAGCTGGGCAGGTTCCGCAATAGGTATATCTCCCGAAGAAACTGGGGAATGGAAATGGAAAGTGAAAGTAAAAAATAAATTAACTGTAGAGCGAAAAAAAGAAATTATTCTCATGAATCAAAATGATTCTAAATGCAACCGCTTTCCACATCACCCAGGAGGTACGGTGCTTGGAATGCATTACCACTTTAGCAAAATGAGCAGGGCAGGTTCCCCAATAGGTATATCTCCCGAAGAAACTGGGGAATGGAAATGGAAAGTGGAAGCAAAAAATAAATTAACTGTAGAGCGAAAAAAAGAAATTATTCTCATGAATCAAAATGATTCTAAATGCAACCGCTTTCCACATCACCCAGGAGGTACGGTGCTTGGAATGCATTACCACTTTAGCAAAATGAGCAGGGCAGGTTCCCCAATAGGTATATCTCCCGAAGAAACTGGGGAATGGAAATGGAAAGTGAAAGTAAAAAATAAATTAACTGTAGAGCGAAAAAAAGAAATTATTCTCATGAATCAAAATGATTCTAAATGCAACCGCTTTCCACATCACCCAGGAGGTACGGTGCTTGGAATGCATTACCACTTTAGCAAAATGAGCAGGGCAGGTTCCCGATAGGTATATCTCCCGAAGAAACTGGAGAATGGAAATAAAAAGTGGAAGTAAAAAATACATTAACTGTAGAGCGAAAAAAAGAAATTATTCTCATGAATCAAAATGATTCTAAATGCAACCGCTTTCCACATCACCCAGGAGGTACGGTGCTTGGAATGCATTACCACTTTAGCAAAATGAGCAGGGCAGGTTCCCCGATAGGTATATCTCCCGAAGAAACTGGAGAATGGAAATGGAAAGTGGGAGTAAAAAATAAATTAACTGTAGAGCGAAAAAAAAATAATTCTCATGAATCAAAATGATTCTAAATGCAACCGCTTTCCACATCACCCAGGAGGTACGGTGCTTGGAATGTATTACGACTTTAGCAAAATGAGCAGGTCAGGTTCTCCGATAGGTATATCTCCCGTAAAAACTGAAGAATCTAAATGGAAAGTGAAAGTAAAAAATAAATTAACTGTAGAGCGAAAAAAAGAAATTATTCTCATGAATCAAAATGATTCTAAATGCAACCGCTTTCCACATCACCCAGGAGGTACGGTGCTAGGAATGCATTACCACTTTAGCAAAATGAGCAGGGCAGATTCCCCGATAGGTATATCTCCCGAAGAAACTTTAGAATGGAAATGGAAAGTGGAAGTAATTAATAAATTAACTGTAGAGCGAAAAAAAGAAATTATTCTCATGAATCAAAATGATTCTAAATGCAACCGCTTTCCACATCACCCAGGAGGTACGGTGCTTGGAATGCATTACCACTTTAGCAAAATGAGCAGGGCAGGTTCCCCGATAGGGATATCTCCCGAAGAAACTGGAGAATGGAAATTTAAAGGGGAAGTAAAAAATAAATTAACTCCAGAGCGAAAAAAAGAAATTATTCTCATGAATCAAAATGATTCTAAATGCAACTGCTTTCCACATCACCCAGGAGGTATGGTGCTTGGAATGCATTACCACTTTAGCAAAATGAGCAGGGCAGGTTCCCCAATAGGTATATCTCCCGAAGAAACTGGGGAATGGAAATGGAAAGTGGAAGTAAAAAATAAATTAACTGTAGAGCGAAAAAAAGAAATTATTCTCATGAATCAAAATGATTCTAAATGCAACCGCTTTCCACATCACCCAAGAGGTACGGTGCTTGGAATGCATTACCACATTAGCAAAATGAGCAGGGCAGGTTCCCCGATAGGTATATCTCCCGAAGAAACTAGACAATGGAAATGGAAAGTGGAATTAATTAATAAATTAACTGTAGAGCGAAAAAAAGAAATTATTCTCATGAATCAAAATGATTCTAAATGCAACCGCTTTCCACATCACCCAGGAGGTACGGTGCTTGGAATGCATTACCACTTTAGCAAAATGAGCAGGGCAGGTTCCCCGATAGGTATATCTCCCGAAGAAACTGGGGAATGGAAACGGAAAGTGGAAGTAAAATATAAATTAACAGTAGAGCGAAAAACAGAAATTATTCTCATGAATCAAAATGATTCTAAATGCAACCACTTTCCACATCACCCAGGAAGTACGGTGCTTGGAATGCATTACCACTTTAGCAAAATGAGTAGGGCAGGTTCGCCGATAGGTATATCTCCCGAAGAAACTGGAGAATGGAAATGGAAAGTGGAAGTAAAAAATACATTAACTGTAGAGCGAAAAAAAGAAATTATTCTCATGAATCAAAATGATTCTAAATGCAACTGCTTTCCACATCACCCAGGAGGTACGGTGCTTGGAATGCATTACCACTTTAGCAAAATGAGCAGGGCAGGTTCCCCAATAGGTATATCTCCCGAAGAAACTGGGGAATGGAAATGGAGAGTGGAAGTAAAAAATAAATTAACTGTAGAGCGAAAAAAAGAAATTATTCTCATGAATCAAAATGATTCTAAATGCAACCGCTTTCCACCTCACCCAGGAGGTACGGTGCTTGGAATGTATTACGACTTTAGCAAAATGAGCAGGTCAGGTTCTCCGATAGGTATATCTCCCGTAAAAACTGAAGAATCTAAATGGAAAGTGAAAGTAAAAAATAAATTAACTGTAGAGCGAAAAAAAGAAATTATTCTCTTGAATCAAAATGATTCTAAATGCAACCGCTTTCCACATCACCCAGGAGGTACGGTGCTTGGAATGCATTACCACTTTAGCAAAATGAGCAGGGCAGGTTCCCCGATAGGGATATCTCCCGAAGAAACTGGAGAATGGAAATTTAAAGGGGAAGTAAAAAATAAATTAACTCCAGAGCGAAAAAAAGAAATTATTCTCATGAATCAAAATGATTCTAAATGCAACTGCTTTCCACATCACCCAGGAGGTACGGTGCTTGGAATGCATTACCACTTTAGCAAAATGAGCAGGGCAGGTTCCCCAATAGGTATATCTCCCGAAGAAACTGGGGAATGGAAATGGAAAGTGGAAGTAAAAAATAAATTAACTGTAGAGCGAAAAAAAGAAATTATTCTCATGAATCAAAATGATTCTAAATGCAACCGCTTTCCACATCACCCAAGAGGTACGGTGCTTGGAATGCATTACCACATTAGCAAAATGAGCAGGGCAGGTTCCCCGATAGGTATATCTCCCGAAGAAACTAGACAATGGAAATGGAAAGTGGAATTAATTAATAAATTAACTGTAGAGCGAAAAAAAGAAATTATTCTCATGAATCAAAATGATTCTAAATGCAACCGCTTTCCACATCACCCAGGAGGTACGGTGCTTGGAATGCATTACCACTTTAGCAAAATGAGCAGGGCAGGTTCCCCGATAGGTATATCTCCTGAAGAAACTGGGGAATGGAAACGGAAAGTGGAAGTAAAAAATAAATTAACTGTAGAGCGAAAAACAGAAATTATTCTCATGAATCAAAATGGTTCTAAATGCAACCGCTTTCCACATCACCCATCAGGTACGGTGCTTGGAATGCATTACCACTTTAGCAAAATGAGCAGGACAGGTTCCGCAATAGGTATATCTCCCGAAGAAACTGGGGAATGGAAATGAAAAGTGAAAGTAAAAAATAAATTAACTGTAGAGCGAAAAAAAGAAATTATTCTCATGAATCAAAATGATTCTAAATGCAACCGCTTTCCACATCACCCAGGAGGTAAGGTGCTTGGAATGCATTACCACTTTAGCAAAATGAGCAGGGCAGGTTCCCCGATAGGTATATCTCCCGAAGAAACTGGAGAATGGAAATGGAAAGTGGAAGCAAAAAATAAATTAACTGTAGAGCAAAAAAAAGAAATTATGCTCATGAATCAAAATGGTTCTAAATGCAACCGCTTTCCACATCACCCATCAGGTACGGTGCTTGGAATGCATTACCACTTTAGCAAAATGAGCAGGACAGGTTCCGCAATAGGTATATCTCCCGAAGAAACTGGGGAATGGAAATGAAAAGTGAAAGTAAAAAATAAATTAACTGTAGAGCGAAAAAAAGAAATTATTCTCATGAATCAAAATGATTCTAAATGCAACCGCTTTCCACATCACCCAGGAGGTAAGGTGCTTGGAATGCATTACCACTTTAGCAAAATGAGCAGGGCAGGTTCCCCAATAGGTATATCTCCCGAAGAAACTGGGGAATGGAAATGGAAAGTGAAAGTAAAAAATAAATTAACTGTAGAGCGAAAAAAAGAAATTATTCTCATGAATCAAAATGATTCTAAATGCAACCGCTTTCCACATCACCCAGGAGGTACGGTGCTTGGAATGCATTACCAATTTAGCAAAATGAGCAGGGCAGGTTCCCGATAGGTATATCTCCCGAAGAAACTTTAGAATGGAAATGGAAAGTGGAAGCAAAAAATAAATTAACTGTAGAGCGAAAAAAAGAAATTATTCTCATGAATCAAAATGATTCTAAATGCAACCGCTTTCCACATCACCCAGGAGGTACGGTGCTTGGAATGCATTACCACTTTAGCAAAATGAGCTGGGCAGGTTCCGCAATAGGTATATCTCCCGAAGAAACTGGGGAATGGAAATGGAAAGTGAAAGTAAAAAATAAATTAACTGTAGAGCGAAAAAAAGAAATTATTCTCATGAATCAAAATGATTCTAAATGCAACCGCTTTCCACATCACCCAGGAGGTACGGTGCTTGGAATGCATTACCACTTTAGCAAAATGAGCAGGGCAGGTTCCCCAATAGGTATATCTCCCGAAGAAACTGGGGAATGGAAATGGAAAGTGGAAGCAAAAAATAAATTAACTGTAGAGCGAAAAAAAGAAATTATTCTCATGAATCAAAATGATTCTAAATGCAACCGCTTTCCACATCACCCAGGAGGTACGGTGCTTGGAATGCATTACCACTTTAGCAAAATGAGTAGGGCAGGTTCCCCAATAGGTATATCTCCCGAAGAAACTGGGGAATGGAAATGGAAAGTGAAAGTAAAAAATAAATTAACTGTAGAGCGAAAAAAAGAAATTATTCTCATGAATCAAAATGATTCTAAATGCAACCGCTTTCCACATCACCCAGGAGGTACGGTGCTTGGAATGCATTACCACTTTAGCAAAATGAGCAGGGCAGGTTCCCGATAGGTATATCTCCCGAAGAAACTGGAGAATGGAAATAAAAAGTGGAAGTAAAAAATACATTAACTGTAGAGCGAAAAAAAGAAATTATTCTCATGAATCAAAATGATTCTAAATGCAACCGCTTTCCACATCACCCAGGAGGTACGGTGCTTGGAATGCATTACCACTTTAGCAAAATGAGCAGGGCAGGTTCCCCGATAGGTATATCTCCCGAAGAAACTGGAGAATGGAAATGGAAAGTGGGAGTAAAAAATAAATTAACTGTAGAGCGAAAAAAAGAAATTATTCTCATGAATCAAAATGATTCTAAATGCAACCGCTTTCCACATCACCCAGGAGGTACGGTGCTAGGAATGCATTACCACTTTAGCAAAATGAGCAGGGCAGATTCCCCGATAGGTATATCTCCCGAAGAAACTTTAGAATGGAAATGGAAAGTGGAAGTAATTAATAAATTAACTGTAGAGCGAAAAAAAGAAATTATTCTCATGAATCAAAATGATTCTAAATGCAACCGCTTTCCACATCACCCAGGAGGTACGGTGCTTGGAATGCATTACCACTTTAGCAAAATGAGCAGGGCAGGTTCCCCGATAGGGATATCTCCCGAAGAAACTGGAGAATGGAAATTTAAAGGGGAAGTAAAAAATAAATTAACTCCAGAGCGAAAAAAAGAAATTATTCTCATGAATCAAAATGATTCTAAATGCAACTGCTTTCCACATCACCCAGGAGGTACGGTGCTTGGAATGCATTACCACTTTAGCAAAATGAGCAGGGCAGGTTCCCCAATAGGTATATCTCCCGAAGAAACTGGGGAATGGAAATGGAAAGTGGAAGTAAAAAATAAATTAACTGTTGAGCGAAAAAAAGAAATTATTCTCATGAATCAAAATGATTCTAAATGCAACCGCTTTCCACATCACCCAAGAGGTACGGTGCTTGGAATGCATTACCACATTAGCAAAATGAGCAGGGCAGGTTCCCCGATAGGTATATCTCCCGAAGAAACTAGACAATGGAAATGGAAAGTGGAATTAATTAATAAATTAACTGTAGAGCGAAAAAAAGAAATTATTCTCATGAATCAAAATGATTCTAAATGCAACCGCTTTCCACATCACCCAGGAGGTACGGTGCTTGGAATGCATTACCACTTTAGCAAAATGAGCAGGGCAGGTTCCCCGATAGGTATATCTCCCGAAGAAACTGGGGAATGGAAACGGAAAGTGGAAGTAAAAAATAAATTAACTGTAGAGCGAAAAACAGAAATTATTCTCATGAATCAAAATGATTCTAAATGCAACCACTTTCCACATCACCCAGGAAGTACGGTGCTTGGAATGCATTACCACTTTAGCAAAATGAGTAGGGCAGGTTCGCCGATGGGTATATCTCCCGAAGAAACTGGAGAATGGAAATGGAAAGTGGAAGTAAAAAATACATTAACTGTAGAGCGAAAAAAAGAAATTATTCTCATGAATCAAAATGATTCTAAATGCAACCGCTTTCCACATCACCCAGGAGGTACGGTGCTTGGAATGCATTACCACTTTAGCAAAATGAGCAGGGCAGGTTCCCCGATAGGTATATCTCCCGAAGAAACTGGAGAATGGAAATGGAAAGTGGGAGTAAAAAATAAATTAACTGTAGAGCGAAAAAAAGAAATTATTCTCATGAATCAAAATGATTCTAAATGCAACCGCTTTCCACATCACCCAGGAGGTACGGTGCTTGGAATGTATTACGACTTTAGCAAAATGAGCAGGTCAGGTTCTCCGATAGGTATATCTCCCGTAAAAACTGAAGAATCTAAATGGAAAGTGAAAGTAAAAAATAAATTAACTGTAGAGCGAAAAAAAGAAATTATTCTCATGAATCAAAATGATTCTAAATGCAACCGCTTTCCACATCACCCAGGAGGTACGGTTCTAGGAATGCATTACCACTTTAGCAAAATGAGCAGGGCAGGTTCTTCGATAGGTATATCTCCCGAAGAAACTTTAGAATGGAAATTGAAAGTGGAAGTAATTAATAAATTAACTGTAGAGCGAAAAAAAGAAATTATTCTCATGAATCAAAGTGATTCTAAATGCAACCGCTTTCCACATCACCCAGGAGGTACGGTGCTTGGAATGCATTACCACTTTAGCAAAATGAGCAGGTCAGGTTCCTGATAGGTATATCTCCCGAAGAAACTGGAGAATGGAAATAAAAA
This sequence comes from Argiope bruennichi, assembly GCF_947563725.1. Lineage (NCBI taxonomy): Eukaryota > Metazoa > Arthropoda > Arachnida > Araneae > Araneidae > Argiope > Argiope bruennichi. The sequence continues at coordinate 111,879,639 of NC_079160.1, read as the reverse complement.
GTGGAAGTAAAAAATACATTAACTGTAGAGCGAAAAAAAGAAATTATTCTCATGAATCAAAATGATTCTAAATGCAACCGCTTTCCACATCACCAAGGAGGTACGGTGCTTGGAATGCATTACCACTTTAGGAAAATGAGCAGGGCAGGTTCCCCGATAGGTATATCTCCCGAAGAAACTGGAGAATGGAAATGGAAAGTGGGAGTAAAAAATAAATTAACTGTAGAGCGAAAAAAAGAAATTATTCTCATGAATCAAAATGATTCTAAATGCAACCGCTTTCCACATCACCCAGGAGGTACGGTGCTTGGAATGTATTACGACTTTAGCAAAATGAGCAGGTCAGGTTCTCCGATAGGTATATCTCCCGTAAAAACTGAAGAATCTAAATGAAAAGTGAAAGTAAAAAATAAATTAACTGTAGAGCGAAAAAAAGAAATTATTCTCATGAATCAAAATGATTCTAAATGCAACTGCTTTCCACATCACCCAGGAGGTACGGTGCTTGGAATGCATTACCACTTTAGCAAAATGAGCAGGGCAGGTTCCCCAATAGTTATATCTCCCGAAGAAACTGGGGAATGGAAATGGAAAGTGGAAGTAAAAAATAAATTAACTGTAGAGCGAAAAAAAGAAATTATTCTCATGAATCAAAATGATTCTAAATGCAACCGCTTTCCACATCACCCAAGAGGTACGGTGCTTGGAATGCATTACCACATTAGCAAAATGAGCAGGGCAGGTTCCCCGATAGGTATATCTCCCGAAGAAACTAGACAATGGAAATGGAAAGTGGAATTAATTAATAAATTAACTGTAGAGCGAAAAAAAGAAATTATTCTCATGAATCAAAATGATTCTAAATGCAACCGCTTTCCACATCACCCAGGAGGTACGGTGCTTGGAATGCATTACCACTTTAGCAAAATGAGCAGGGCAGGTTCCCAGATAGGTATATCTCCCGAAGAAACTGGGGAATGGAAACGGAAAGTGGAAGTAAAAAATAAATTAACTGTAGAGCGAAAAACAGAAATTATTCTCATGAATCAAAATGATTCTAAATGCAACCACTTTCCACATCACCCAGGAAGTACGGTGCTTGGAATGCATTACCACTTTAGCAAAATGAGTAGGGCAGGTTCGCCGATAGGTATATCTCCCGAAGAAACTGGAGAATGGAAATGGAAAGTGGAAGTAAAAAATACATTAACTGTAGAGCGAAAAAAAGAAATTATTCTCATGAATCAAAATGATTCTAAATGCAACCGCTTTCCACATCACCCAGGAGGTACGGTGCTTGGAATGCATTACCACTTTAGCAAAATGAGCAGGGCAGGTTCCCCGATAGGGATATCTCCCGAAGAAACTAGACAATGGAAATGGAAAGTGGAATTAATTAATAAATTAACTGTAGAGCGAAAAAAAGAAATTATTCTCATGAATCAAAATGATTCTAAATGCAACCGCTTTCCACATCACCCAGGAGGTACGGTGCTTGGAATGCATTACCACTTTAGCAAAATGAGCAGGGCAGGTTCCCCGATAGGTATATCTCCCGAAGAAACTGGGGAATGGAAACGGAAAGTGGAAGTAAAAAATAAATTAACTGTAGAGCGAAAAACAGAAATTATTCTCATGAATCAAAATGATTCTAAATGCAACCACTTTCCACATCACCCAGGAAGTACGGTGCTTGGAATGCATTACCACTTTAGCAAAAGGAGTAGGGCAGGTTCGCCGATAGGTATATCTCCCGAAGAAACTGGAGAATGGAAATGGAAAGTGGAAGTAAAAAATACATTAACTGTAGAGCGAAAAAAAGAAATTATTCTCATGAATCAAAATGATTCTAAATGCAACTGCTTTCCACATCACCCAGGAGGTACGGTGCTTGGAATGCATTACCACTTTAGCAAAATGAGCAGGGCAGGTTCCCCAATAGTTATATCTCCCGAAGAAACTGGGGAATGGAAATGGAAAGTGGAAGTAAAAAATAAATTAACTGTAGAGCGAAAAAAAGAAATTATTCTCATGAATCAAAATGATTCTAAATGCAACCGCTTTCCACATCACCCAAGAGGTACGGTGCTTGGAATGCATTACCACATTAGCAAAATGAGCAGGGCAGGTTCCCCGATAGGTATATCTCCCGAAGAAACTAGACAATGGAAATGGAAAGTGGAATTAATTAATAAATTAACTGTAGAGCGAAAAAAAGAAATTATTCTCATGAATCAAAATGATTCTAAATGCAACCGCTTTCCACATCACCCAGGAGGTACGGTGCTTGGAATGCATTACCACTTTAGCAAAATGAGCAGGGCAGGTTCCCAGATAGGTATATCTCCCGAAGAAACTGGGGAATGGAAACGGAAAGTGGAAGTAAAAAATAAATTAACTGTAGAGCGAAAAACAGAAATTATTCTCATGAATCAAAATGATTCTAAATGCAACCACTTTCCACATCACCCAGGAAGTACGGTGCTTGGAATGCATTACCACTTTAGCAAAATGAGTAGGGCAGGTTCGCCGATAGGTATATCTCCCGAAGAAACTGGAGAATGGAAATGGAAAGTGGAAGTAAAAAATACATTAACTGTAGAGCGAAAAAAAGAAATTATTCTCATGAATCAAAATGATTCTAAATGCAACCGCTTTCCACATCACCCAGGAGGTACGGTGCTTGGAATGCATTACCACTTTAGCAAAATGAGCAGGGCAGGTTCCCCGATAGGTATATCTCCCGAAGAAACTGGAGAATGGAAATGGAAAGTGGGAGTAAAAAATAAATTAACTGTAGAGCGAAAAAAAGAAATTATTCTCATGAATCAAAATGATTCTAAATGCAACCGCTTTCCACATCACCCAGGAGGTACGGTTCTAGGAATGCATTACCACTTTAGCAAAATGAGCAGGGCAGGTTCTTCGATAGGTATATCTCCCGAAGAAACTTTAGAATGGAAATGGAAAGTGGAAGTAATTAATAAATTAACTGTAGAGCGAAAAAAAGAAATTATTCTCATGAATCAAAATGATTCTAAATGCAACCACTTTCCACATCACCCAGGAGGTACGGTGCTTGGAATGCATTACCACTTTAGCAAAATGAGCAGGGCAGGTTCCCGATAGGTATATCTCCCGAAGAAACTGGAGAATGGAAATAAAAAGTGGAAGTAAAAAATACATTAACTGTAGAGCGAAAAAAAGAAATTATTCTCATGAATCAAAATGATTCTAAATGCAACCGCTTTCCACATCACCCAGGAGGTACGGTGCTTGGAATGCATTACCACTTTAGCAAAATGAGCAGGGCAGGTTCCCCGATAGGTATATCTCCCGAAGAAACTGGAGAATGGAAATGGAAAGTGAGAGTAAAAAATAAATTAACTGTAGAGCGAAAAAAAGAAATTATTCTCATGAATCAAAATGATTCTAAATGCAACCGCTTTCCACATCACCCAGGAGGTACGGTGCTTGGAATGTATTACGACTTTAGCAAAATGAGCAGGTCAGGTTCTCCGATAGGTATATCTCCCGTAAAAACTGAAGAATCTAAATGGAAAGTGAAAGTAAAAAATAAATAAACTGTAGAGCGAAAAAAAGAAATTATTCTCATGAATCAAAATGATTCTAAATGCAACCGCTTTCCACATCACCCAGGAGGTACGGTGCTAGGAATGCATTACCACTTTAGCAAAATGAGCAGGGCAGGTTCCCCGATAGGTATATCTCCCGAAGAAACTTTAGAATGGAAATGGAAAGTGGAAGTAATTAATAAATTAACTGTAGAGCGAAAAAAAGAAATTATTCTCATGAATCAAAATGATTCTAAATGCAACCGCTTTCCACATCACCCAGGAGGTACGGTGCTTGGAATGCATTACCACTTTAGCAAAATGAGCAGGGCAGGTTCCCCAATAGTTATATCTCCCGAAGAAACTGGGGAATGGAAATGGAAAGTGGAAGTAAAAAATAAATTAACTGTAGAGCGAAAAAAAGAAATTATTCTCATGAATCAAAATGATTCTAAATGCAACCGCTTTCCACATCACCCAAGAGGTACGGTGCTTGGAATGCATTACCACATTAGCAAAATGAGCAGGGCAGGTTCCCCGATAGGTATATCTCCCGAAGAAACTAGACAATGGAAATGGAAAGTGGAATTAATTAATAAATTAACTGTAGAGCGAAAAAAAGAAATTATTCTCATGAATCAAAATGATTCTAAATGCAACCGCTTTCCACATCACCCAGGAGGTACGGTGCTTGGAATGCATTACCACTTTAGCAAAATGAGCAGGGCAGGTTCCCAGATAGGTATATCTCCCGAAGAAACTGGGGAATGGAAACGGAAAGTGGAAGTAAAAAATAAATTAACTGTAGAGCGAAAAACAGAAATTATTCTCATGAATCAAAATGATTCTAAATGCAACCACTTTCCACATCACCCAGGAAGTACGGTGCTTGGAATGCATTACCACTTTAGCAAAATGAGTAGGGCAGGTTCGCCGATAGGTATATCTCCCGAAGAAACTGGAGAATGGAAATGGAAAGTGGCAGTAAAAAATACATTAACTGTAGAGCGAAAAAAAGAAATTATTCTCATGAATCAAAATGATTCTAAATGCAACCGCTTTCCACATCACCCAGGAGGTACGGTGCTTGGAATGCATTACCACTTTAGCAAAATGAGCAGGGCAGGTTCCCCGATAGGTATATCTCCCGAAGAAACTGGAGAATGGAAATGGAAAGTGGGAGTAAAAAATAAATTAACTGTAGAGCGAAAAAAAGAAATTATTCTCATGAATCAAAATGATTCTAAATGCAACCGCTTTCCACATCACCCAGGAGGTACGGTGCTTGGAATGTATTACGACTTTAGCAAAATGAGCAGGTCAGGTTCTCCGATAGGTATATCTCCCGTAAAAACTGAAGAATCTAAATGGAAAGTGAAAGTAAAAAATAAATTAACTGTAGAGCGAAAAAAAGAAATTATTCTCATGAATCAAAATGATTCTAAATGCAACCGCTTTCCACATCACCCAGGAGGTACGGTTCTAGGAATGCATTACCACTTTAGCAAAATGAGCAGGGCAGGTTCTTCGATAGGTATATCTCCCGAAGAAACTTTAGAATGGAAATGGAAAGTGGAAGTAATTAATAAATTAACTGTAGAGCGAAAAAAAGAAATTATTCTCATGAATCAAAATGATTCTAAATGCAACCACTTTCCACATCACCCAGGAGGTACGGTGCTTGGAATGCATTACCACTTTAGCAAAATGAGCAGGGCAGGTTCCCGATAGGTATATCTCCCGAAGAAACTGGAGAATGGAAATAAAAAGTGGAAGTAAAAAATACATTAACTGTAGAGCGAAAAAAAGAAATTATTCTCATGAATCAAAATGATTCTAAATGCAACCGCTTTCCACATCACCCAGGAGGTACGGTGCTTGGAATGCATTACCACTTTAGCAAAATGAGCAGGGCAGGTTCCCCGATAGGTATATCTCCCGAAGAAACTGGAGAATGGAAATGGAAAGTGAGAGTAAAAAATAAATTAACTGTAGAGCGAAAAAAAGAAATTATTCTCATGAATCAAAATGATTCTAAATGCAACCGCTTTCCACATCACCCAGGAGGTACGGTGCTTGGAATGTATTACGACTTTAGCAAAATGAGCAGGTCAGGTTCTCCGATAGGTATATCTCCCGTAAAAACTGAAGAATCTAAATGGAAAGTGAAAGTAAAAAATAAATTAACTGTAGAGCGAAAAAAAGATATTATTCTCATGAATCAAAATGATTCTAAATGCAACCGCTTTCCACATCACCCAGGAGGTACGGTTCTAGGAATGCATTACCACTTTAGCAAAATGAGCAGGGCAGGTTCTTCGATAGGTATATCTCCCGAAGAAACTTTAGAATGGAAATGGAAAGTGGAAGTAATTAATAAATTAACTGTAGAGCGAAAAAAAGAAATTATTCTCATGAATCAAAATGATTCTAAATGCAACCACTTTCCACATCACCCAGGAGGTACGGTGCTTGGAATGCATTACCACTTTAGCAAAATGAGCAGGGCAGGTTCCCGATAGGTATATCTCCCGAAGAAACTGGAGAATGGAAATAAAAAGTGGAAGTAAAAAATACATTAACTGTAGAGCGAAAAAAAGAAATTATTCTCATGAATCAAAATGATTCTAAATGCAACCGCTTTCCACATCACCCAGGAGGTACGGTGCTTGGAATGCATTACCACTTTAGCAAAATGAGCAGGGCAGGTTCCCCGATAGGTATATCTCCCGAAGAAACTGGAGAATGGAAATGGAAAGTGAGAGTAAAAAATAAATTAACTGTAGAGCGAAAAAAAGAAATTATTCTCATGAATCAAAATGATTCTAAATGCAACCGCTTTCCACATCACCCAGGAGGTACGGTGCTTGGAATGTATTACGACTTTAGCAAAATGAGCAGGTCAGGTTCTCCGATAGGTATATCTCCCGTAAAAACTGAAGAATCTAAATGGAAAGTGAAAGTAAAAAATAAATAAACTGTAGAGCGAAAAAAAGAAATTATTCTCATGAATCAAAATGATTCTAAATGCAACCGCTTTCCACATCACCCAGGAGGTACGGTGCTAGGAATGCATTACCACTTTAGCAAAATGAGCAGGGCAGGTTCCCCGATAGGTATATCTCCCGAAGAAACTTTAGAATGGAAATGGAAAGTGGAAGTAATTAATAAATTAACTGTAGAGCGAAAAAAAGAAATTATTCTCATGAATCAAAATGATTCTAAATGCAACCGCTTTCCACATCACCCAGGAGGTACGGTGCTTGGAATGCATTACCACTTTAGCAAAATGAGCAGGGCAGGTTCCCCGATAGGTATATCTCCCGAAGAAACTGGGGAATGGAAACGGAAAGTGGAAGTAAAAAATAAATTAACTGTAGAGCGAAAAACAGAAATTATTCTCATGAATCAAAATGATTCTAAATGCAACCACTTTCCACATCACCCAGGAAGTACGGTGCTTGGAATGCATTACCACTTTAGCAAAATGAGCAGGGCAGGTTCCCCGATAGGTATATCTCCCGAAGAAACTGGGGAATGGAAACGGAAAGTGGAAGTAAAAAATAAATTAACTGTAGAGCGAAAAACAGAAATTATTCTCATGAATCAAAATGATTCTAAATGCAACCACTTTCCACATCACCCAGGAAATACGGTGCTTGGAATGCATTACCACTTTAGCAAAATGAGTAGGGCAGGTTCGCCGATAGGTATATCTCCCGAAGAAACTGGAGAATGGAAATGGAAAGTGGAAGTAAAAAATACATTAACTGTAGAGCGAAAAAAAGAAATTATTCTCATGAATCAAAATGATTCTAAATGCAACTGCTTTCCACATCACCCAGGAGGTACGGTGCTTGGAATGCATTACCACTTTAGCAAAATGAGCAGGGCAGGTTACCCAATAGGTATATCTCCCGAAGAAACTGGGGAATGGAAATGGAAAGTGGAAGTAAAAAATAAATTAACTGTAGAGCGAAAAAAAGAAATTATTCTCATGAATCAAAATGATTCTAAATGCAACCGCTTTCCACATCACCCAGGAGGTACGGTGCTTGGAATGCATTACCACTTTAGCAAAATGAGCAGGGCAGGTTCCCCGATAGGGATATCTCCCGAAGAAACTAGACAATGGAAATGGAAAGTGGAATTAATTAATAAATTAACTGTAGAGCGAAAAAAAGAAATTATTCTCATGAATCAAAATGATTCTAAATGCAACCGCTTTCCACATCACCCAGGAGGTACGGTGCTTGGAATGCATTACCACTTTAGCAAAATGAGCAGGGCAGGTTCCCCGATAGGTATATCTCCCGAGGAAACTGGGGAATGGAAACGGAAAGTGGAAGTAAAAAATAAATTAACTGTAGAGCGAAAAACAGAAATTATTCTCATGAATCAAAATGATTCTAAATGCAACCACTTTCCACATCACCCAGGAAGTACGGTGCTTGGAATGCATTACCACTTTAGCAAAATGAGCAGGGCAGGTTCCCCGATAGGTATATCTCCCGAAGAAACTGGGGAATGGAAACGGAAAGAGGAAGTAAAAAATAAATTAACTGTAGAGCGAAAAACAGAAATTATTCTCATGAATCAAAATGATTCTAAATGCAACCACTTTCCACATCACCCAGGAAGTACGGTGCTTGGAATGCATTACCACTTTAGCAAAATGAGTAGGGCAGGTTCGCCGATAGGTATATCTCCCGAAGAAACTGGAGAATGGAAATGGAAAGTGGAAGTAAAAAATACATTAACTGTAGAGCGAAAAAAAGAAATTATTCTCATGAATCAAAATGATTCTAAATGCAACTGCTTTCCACATCACCCAGGAGGTACGGTGCTTGGAATGCATTACCACTTTAGCAAAATGAGCAGGGCAGGTTCCCCAATAGGTATATCTCCCGAAGAAACTGGGGAATGGAAATGGAAAGTGGAAGTAAACAATAAATTAACTGTAGAGCGAAAAAAAGAAATTATTCTCATGAATCAAAATGATTCTAAATGCAACCGCTTTCCACATCACCCAAGACGTACGGTGCTTGGAATGCATTACCACATTAGCAAAATGAGCAGGGCAGGTTCCCCGATAGGTATATCTCCCGAAGAAACTAGACAATGGAAATGGAAAGTGGAATTAATTAATAAATTAACTGTAGAGCGAAAAAAAGAAATTATTCTCATGAATCAAAATGATTCTAAATGCAACCGCTTTCCACATCACCCAGGAGGTACGGTGCTTGGAATGCATTACCACTTTAGCAAAATGAGCAGGGCAGGTTCCCCGATAGGTATATCTCCCGAAGAAACTGGGGAATGGAAACGGAAAGTGGAAGTAAAAAATAAATTAACTGTAGAGCGAAAAACAGAAATTATTCTCATGAATCAAAATGATTCTAAATGCAACCACTTTCCACATCACCCAGGAAGTACGGTGCTTGGAATGCATTACCACTTTAGCAAAATGAGTAGGGCAGGTTCGCCGATAGGTATATCTCCCGAAGAAACTGGAGAATGGAAATGGAAAGTGGAAGTAAAAAATACATTAACTGTAGAGCGAAAAAAAGAAATTATTCTCATGAATCAAAATGATTCTAAATGCAACCGCTTTCCACATCACCCAGGAGGTACGGTGCTTGGAATGCATTACCACTTTAGCAAAATGAGCAGGGCAGGTTCCCCGATAGGTATATCTCCCGAAGAAACTGGAGAATGGAAATGGAAAGTGGGCGTAAAAAATAAATTAACTGTAGAGCGAAAAAAAGAAATTATTCTCATGAATCAAAATGATTCTAAATGCAACCGCTTTCCACATCACCCAGGAGGTACGGTGCTTGGAATGTATTACGACTTTAGCAAAATGAGCAGGTCAGGTTCTCCGATAGGTATATCTCCCGTAAAAACTGAAGAATCTAAATGGAAAGTGAAAGTAAAAAATAAATTAACTGTAGAGCGAAAAAAAGAAATTATTCTCATGAATCAAAATGATTCTAAATGCAACCGCTTTCCACATCACCCAGGAGGTACGGTTCTAGGAATGCATTACCACTTTAGCAAAATGAGCAGGGCAGGTTCTTCGATAGGTATATCTCCCGAAGAAACTTTAGAATGGAAATGGAAAGTGGAAGTAATTAATAAATTAACTGTAGAGCGAAAAAAAGAAATTATTCTCATGAATCAACATGATTCTAAATGCAACCGCTTTCCACATCACCCAGGAGGTACGGTGATTGGAATGCATTACCACTTTAGCAAAATGAGCAGGGCAGGTTCCCGATAGGTATATCTCCCGAAGAAACTGGAGAATGGAAATAAAAAGTGGAAGTAAAAAATACATTAACTGTAGAGCGAAAAAAAGAAATTATTCTCATGAATCAAAATGATTCTAAATGCAACCGCTTTCCACATCACCCAGGAGGTACGGTGCTTGGAATGCATTACCACTTTAGCAAAATGAGCAGGGCAGGTTCCCCGATAGGTATATCTCCCGAAGAAACTGGGGAATGGAAACGGAAAGTGGAAGTAAAAAATAAATTAACTGTAGAGCGAAATACAGAAATTATTCTCATGAATCAAAATGATTCTAAATGCAACCGCTTTCCACATCACCCAGGAGGTACGGTGCTTGGAATGTATTACGACTTTAGCAAAATGAGCAGGTCAGGTTCTCCGATAGGTATATCTCCCGTAAAAACTGAAGAATCTAAATGGAAAGTGAAAGTAAAAAATAAATTAACTGTAGAGCGAAAAAAAGAAATTATTCTCATGAATCAAAATGATTCTAAATGCAACCGCTTTCCACATCACCCAGGAGGTACGGTTCTAGGAATGCATTACCACTTTAGCAAAATGAGCAGGGCAGGTTCTTCGATAGGTATATCTCCCGAAGAAACTTTAGAATGGAAATGGAAAGTGGAAGTAATTAATAAATTAACTGTAGAGCGAAAAAAAGAAATTATTCTCATGAATTAAAATGATTCTAAATGCAACCGCTTTCCACATCACCCAGGAGGTACGGTGCTTGGAATGCATTACCACTTTAGCAAAATGAGCAGGGCAGGTTCCCCGATAGGGATATCTCCCGAAGAAACTGGAGAATGGAAATTTAAAGGGGAAGTAAAAAATAAATTAACTCCAGAGCGAAAAAAAGAAATTATTCTCATGAATCAAAATGATTCTAAATGCAACTGCTTTCCACATCACCCAGGAGGTACGGTGCTTGGAATGCATTACCACTTTAGCAAAATGAGCAGGGCAGGTTCCCCAATAGGTATATCTCCCGAAGAAACTGGGGAATGGAAATGGAAAGTGGAAGTAAAAAATAAATTAACTGTAGAGCGAAAAAAAGAAATTATTCTCATGAATCAAAATGATTCTAAATGCAACCGCTTTCCACATCACCCAAGAGGTACGGTGCTTGGAATGCATTACCACATTAGCAAAATGAGCAGGGCAGGTTCCCCGATAGTTATATCTCCCGAAGAAACTAGACAATGGAAATGGAAAGTGGAAGTAAAAAATAAATTAACTGTAGAGCGAAAAAAAGAAATTATTCTCATGAATCAAAATGATTCTAAATGCAACCGCTTTCCACATCACCCAGGAAATACGGTGCTTGGAATGCATTACCACTTTAGCAAAATAAGCAGGGCAGGTTCCCCAATAGGTATATCTCCCGAAGAAACTGGGGAATGGAAATGGAAAGTGGAAGTAAAAAATAAATTAACTGTAGAGCGAAAAAAAGAAATTATTCTCATGAATCAAAATGATTCTAAATGCAACCGCTTTCCACATCACCCAAGAGGTACGGTGCTTGGAATGCATTACCACATTAGCAAAATGAGCAGGGCAGGTTCCCCGATAGTTATATCTCCCGAAGAAACTAGACAATGGAAATGGAAAGTGGAAGTAAAAAATAAATTAACTGTAGGGCGAAAAAAAGAAATTATTCTCATGAATCAAAATGATTCTAAATGCAACCGCTTTCCACATCACCCAGGAGGTACGGTGCTTGGAATGCATTACCACTTTAGCAAAATGAGCAGGGCAGGTTCCCCGATAGGTATATCTCCCGAAGAAACTGGAGAATGGAAATGGAAAGTGGGAGTAAAAAATAAATTAACTGTAGAGCGAAAAAAAGAAATTATTCTCATGAATCAAAATGATTCTAAATGCAACCGCTTTCCACATCACCCAGGAGGTACGGTGCTTGGAATGTATTACGACTTTAGCAAAATGAGCAGGTCAGGTTCTCCGATAGGTATATCTCCCGTAAAAACTGAAGAATCTAAATGGAAAGTGAAAGTAAAAAATAAATTAACTGTAGAGCGAAAAAAAGAAATTATTCTCATGAATCAAAATGATTCTAAATGCAACCGCTTTCCACATCACCCAGGAGGTACGGTGCTAGGAATGCATTACCACTTTAGCAAAATGAGCAGGGCAGGTTCCCCGATAGGTATATCTCCCGAAGAAACTTTAGAATGGAAATGGAAAGTGGAAGTAATTAATAAATTAACTGTAGAGCGAAAAAAAGAAATTATTCTCATGAATCAAAATGATTCTAAATGCAACCGCTTTCCACATCACCCAGGAGGTACGGTGCTTGGAATGCATTACCACTTTAGCAAAATGAGCAGGGCAGGTTCCCCGATAAGGATATCGCCCGAAGAAACTGGAGAATGGAAATTTAAAGGGGAAGTAAAAAATAAATTAACTCCAGAGCGAAAAAAAGAAATTATTCTCATGAATCAAAATGATTCTAAATGCAACCGCTTTCCACATCACCCAAGAGGTACGGTGCTTGGAATGCATTACCACATTAGCAAAATGAGCAGGGCAGGTTCCCCGATAGGTATATCTCCCGAAGAAACTAGACAATGGAAATGGAAAGTGGAATTAATTAATAAATTAACTGTAGAGCGAAAAAAAGAAATTATTCTCATGAATCAAAATGATTCTAAATGCAACCGCTTTCCACATCACCCAGGAGGTACGGTGCTTGGAATGCATTACCACTTTAGCAAAATGAGCAGGGCAGGTTCCCCGATAGGTATATCTCCCGAAGAAACTGGGGAATGGAAACGGAAAGTGGAAGTAAAAAATAAATTAACTGTAGAGCGAAATACAGAAATTATTCTCATGAATCAAAATGATTCTAAATGCAACCGCTTTCCACATCACCCAGGAGGTACGGTGCGTGGAATGTATTACGACTTTAGCAAAATGAGCAGGTCAGGTTCTCCGATAGGTATATCTCCCGTAAAAACTGAAGAATCTAAATGGAAAGTGAAAGTAAAAAATAAATTAACTGTAGAGCGAAAAAAAGAAATTATTCTCATGAATCAAAATGATTCTAAATGCAACCGCTTTCCACATCACCCAGGAGGTACGGTTCTAGGAATGCATTACCACTTTAGCAAAATGAGCAGGGCAGGTTCTTCGATAGGTATATCTCCCGAAGAAACTTTAGAATGGAAATGGAAAGTGGAAGTAATTAATAAATTAACTGTAGAGCGAAAAAAAGAAATTATTCTCATGAATTAAAATGATTCTAAATGCAACCGCTTTCCACATCACCCAGGAGGTACGGTGCTTGGAATGCATTACCACTTTAGCAAAATGAGCAGGGCAGGTTCCCCGATAGGGATATCTCCCGAAGAAACTGGAGAATGGAAATTTAAAGGGGAAGTAAAAAATAAATTAACTCCAGAGCGAAAAAAAGAAATTATTCTCATGAATCAAAATGATTCTAAATGCAACTGCTTTCCACATCACCCAGGAGGTACGGTGCTTGGAATGCATTACCACTTTAGCAAAATGAGCAGGGCAGGTTCCCCAATAGGTATATCTCCCGAAGAAACTGGGGAATGGAAATGGAAAGTGGAAGTAAAAAATAAATTAACTGTAGAGCGAAAAAAAGAAATTATTCTCATGAATCAAAATGATTCTAAATGCAACCGCTTTCCACATCACCCAAGAGGTACGGTGCTTGGAATGCATTACCACATTAGCAAAATGAGCAGGGCAGGTTCCCCGATAGTTATATCTCCCGAAGAAACTAGACAATGGAAATGGAAAGTGGAAGTAAAAAATAAATTAACTGTAGAGCGAAAAAAAGAAATTATTCTCATGAATCAAAATGATTCTAAATGCAACCGCTTTCCACATCACCCAGGAAATACGGTGCTTGGAATGCATTACCACTTTAGCAAAATAAGCAGGGCAGGTTCCCCAATAGGTATATCTCTCGAAGAAACTGGGGAATGGAAATGGAAAGTGGAAGTAAAAAATAAATTAACTGTAGAGCGAAAAAAAGAAATTATTCTCATGAATCAAAATGATTCTAAATGCAACCGCTTTCCACATCACCCAAGAGGTACGGTGCTTGGAATGCATTACCACATTAGCAAAATGAGCAGGGCAGGTTCCCCGATAGTTATATCTCCCGAAGAAACTAGACAATGGAAATGGAAAGTGGAAGTAAAAAATAAATTAACTGTAGGGCGAAAAAAAGAAATTATTCTCATGAATCAAAATGATTCTAAATGCAACCGCTTTCCACATCACCCAGGAGGTACGGTGCTTGGAATGCATTACCACTTTAGCAAAATGAGCAGGGCAGGTTCCCCGATAGGTATATCTCCCGAAGAAACTGGAGAATGGAAAAGGAAAGTGGGAGTAAAAAATAAATTAACTGTAGAGCGAAAAAAAGAAATTATTCTCATGAATCAAAATGATTCTAAATGCAACCGCTTTCCACATCACCCAGGAGGTACGGTGCTTGGAATGTATTACGACTTTAGCAAAATGAGCAGGTCAGGTTCTCCGATAGGTATATCTCCCGTAAAAACTGAAGAATCTAAATGGAAAGTGAAAGTAAAAAATAAATTAACTGTAGAGCGAAAAAAAGAAATTATTCTCATGAATCAAAATAATTCTAAATGCAACCGCTTTCCACATCACCCAGGAGGTACGGTTCTAGGAATGCATTACCACTTTAGCAAAATGAGCAGGGCAGGTTTTTCGATAGGTATATCTCCCGAAGAAACTTTAGAATGGAAATGGAAAGTGGAAGTAATTAATAAATTAACTGTAGAGCGAAAAAAAGAAATTATTCTCATGAATTAAAATGATTCTAAATGCAACCACTTTCCACATCACCCAGGAGGTACGGTGCTTGGAATGCATTACCACTTTAGCAAAATGAGCAGGGCAGGCTCCCCGATAGGGATATCTCCCGAAGAAACTGGAGAATGGAAATTTAAAGGGGAAGTAAAAAATAAATTAACTCCAGAGCGAAAAAAAGAAATTATTCTCATGAATCAAAATGATTCTAAATGCAACTGCTTTCCACATCACCCAGGAGGTACGGTGCTTGGAATGCATTACCACTTTAGCAAAATGAGCAGTGCAGGTTCCCCAATAGGTATATCTCCCGAAGAAACTGGGGAATGGAAATGGAAAGTGGAAGTAAAAAATAAATTAACTGTAGAGCGAAAAAAAGAAATTATTCTCATGAATCAAAATGATTCTAAATGCAACCGCTTTCCACATCACCCAAGAGGTACGGTGCTTGGAATGCATTACCACATTAGCAAAATGAGCAGGGCAGGTTCCCCGATAGTTATATCTCCCGAAGAAACTAGACAATGGAAATGGAAAGTGGAAGTAAAAAATAAATTAACTGTAGAGCGAAAAAAAGAAATTATTCTCATGAATTAAAATGATTCTAAATGCAACCGCTTTCCACATCACCCAGGAGGTACGGTGCTTGGAATGCATTACCACTTTAGCAAAATGAGCAGGGCAGGTTCCCCGATAGGGATATCTCCCGAAGAAACTGGAGAATGGAAATTTAAAGGGGAAGTAAAAAATAAATTAACTCCAGAGCGAAAAAAAGAAATTATTCTCATGAATCAAAATGATTCTAAATGCAACTGCTTTCCACATCACCCAGGAGGTACGGTGCTTGGAATGAATTACCACTTTAGCAAAATGAGCAGGGTAGGTTCCCCAATAGGTATATCTCCCGAAGAAACTGGGGAATGGAAATGGAAAGTGGAAGTAAAAAATAAATTAACTGTAGAGCGAAAAAAAGAAATTATTCTCATGAATCAAAATGATTCTAAATGCAACAGCTTTCCACATCACCCAAGAGGTACGGTGCTTGAAATGCATTACCACATTAGCAAAATGAGCAGGGCAGGTTCCCCGATAGTTATATCTCCCGAAGAAACTAGACAATGGAAATGGAAAGTGGAAGTAAAAAATAATTTAACTGTAGAGCGAAAAAAAGAAATTATTCTCATGAATCAAAATGATTCTAAATGCAACCGCTTTCCACATCACCCAGGAGGTACGGTGCTTGGAATGCATTACCACTTTAGCAAAATGAGCAGGGCAGGTTCCCCGATAGGTATATCTCCCGAAGAAACTGGGGAATGGAAATGGAATGTGGAAGTAAAAAATACATTAACTGTAGAGCGAAAAAAAGAAATTATTCTCATGAATCAAAATGATTCTAAATGCAACCGCTTTCCACATCACCCAGGAGGTACGGTTCTAGGAATGCATTACCACTTTAGCAAAATGAGCAGGGCAGGTTCTTCGATAGGTATATCTCCCGAAGAAACTTTAGAATGGAAATGGAAAGTGGAAGTAATTAATAAATTAACTGTAGAGCGAAAAAAAGAAATTATTCTCATGAATTAAAATGATTCTAAATGCAACCACTTTCCACATCACCCAGGAGGTACGGTGCTTGGAATGCATTACCACTTTAGCAAAATGAGCAGGGCAGGCTCCCCGATAGGGATATCTCCCGAAGAAACTGGAGAATGGAAATTTAAAGGGGAAGTAAAAAATAAATTAACTCCAGAGCGAAAAAAAGAAATTATTCTCATGAATCAAAATGATTCTAAATGCAACTGCTTTCCACATCACCCAGGAGGTACGGTGCTTGGAATGCATTACCACTTTAGCAAAATGAGCAGAGCAGGTTCCCCAATAGGTATATCTCCCGAAGAAACTGGGGAATGGAAATGGAAAGTGGAAGTAAAAAATAAATTAACTGTAGAGCGAAAAAAAGAAATTATTCTCATGAATCAAAATGATTCTAAATGCAACCGCTTTCCACATCACCCAAGAGGTACGGTGCTTGGAATGCATTACCACATTAGCAAAATGAGCAGGGCAGGTTCCCCGATAGTTATATCTCCCGAAGAAACTAGACAATGGAAATGGAAAGTGGAAGTAAAAAATAAATTAACTGTAGAGCGAAAAAAAGAAATTATTCTCATGAATTAAAATGATTCTAAATGCAACCGCTTTCCACATCACCCAGGAGGTACGGTGCTTGGAATGCATTACCACTTTAGCAAAATGAGCAGGGCAGGTTCCCCGATAGGGATATCTCCCGAAGAAACTGGAGAATGGAAATTTAAAGGGGAAGTAAAAAATAAATTAACTCCAGAGCGAAAAAAAGAAATTATTCTCATGAATCAAAATGATTCTAAATGCAACTGCTTTCCACATCACCCAGGAGGTACGGTGCTTGGAATGAATTACCACTTTAGCAAAATGAGCAGGGCAGGTTCCCCAATAGGTATATCTCCCGAAGAAACTGGGGAATGGAAATGGAAAGTGGAAGTAAAAAATAAATTAACTGTAGAGCGAAAAAAAGAAATTATTCTCATGAATCAAAATGATTCTAAATGCAACAGCTTTCCACATCACCCAAGAGGTACGGTGCTTGAAATGCATTACCACATTAGCAAAATGAGCAGGGCAGGTTCCCCGATAGTTATATCTCCCGAAGAAACTAGACAATGGAAATGGAAAGTGGAAGTAAAAAA